>NC_079512.1:24486444-24620343 GCF_000801105.2 Raphanus sativus | reverse complement strand
TAAACAAGCTAAAATCTGATGACAAAAAAAAACAAGCTCAAATCTTTGTTTTCAAGAGTTTTTAGGAGAATATATTTTAGGAAGACATATTTTGATCAACACAAATAATATTCACCATCATTTGGAAAATGAGCATTGATTCAGTTAAATATCTAGTTAAAAACTAATCAAAAGAGTAAGTAGAGAGAAATCCAGGTTAGTATAGAGTGATCCTTGGATTTATGCTATTCACACGCGATCAACAATATTCGATCTTCAAAATTAATATTTATAACACTTATTTATAGTGAAACATCTCATTAATTCAGTAGATCTCTCTTGGAATATGATTTTACTTAATACTCTCTATGTTTCATAATAAGTATCATTTTAATATTTTTTGTTAAACAAAAAATATCGTTTTAAAATTCCAATGAAAATTATATTTATTTCCAGCTGAAAATTAACTGTAAACTGCATTAATGTCAAAATGACACTTATTCAGGAACAGAAGAAATGCATATTGTACTTCAGAAGTTGTGAAAATCATTAAATATTTGGTGATAAGTTGTATTTATACACCAGATTTTTGTAGGTGGCATTTTATAGTACCAAGTAAGTATACATCTAAACTGAAGTATAAAATGTAGAAATTTTAGGAATAGAAATGGATTTCTATGGGCCAAACACTAAATCTTTATTAGTCTTTGCATGGAAATTAAAATGCTCCCCATAATTAAGTTAACAGGTAAGTATACGGTTTTTTAACGCTGATTCATTATGATATTACAATTATTAGGAACATTACATAGACGATTCGACAACCGACAATACTACATGTCTTATGAAGATCTACGCCTAACTGCCTCATCTGAGCCGTCCTATGAAGATCCACGCCTGACCAGATTTACTTGAACCATGTTGAAGATCTCTTGTAATCATTCCTTCCATAATCGCATAGTTGCATGTAATCATTCTTTCCATAATATGCATAGTTGCCTAATAAATCGCGCTCTCTCCGGATTTGAAACTAGGATTTGATAAAATCTGCAATAAATTGCATAGAATACGGTTAAACAAACGTATAAAATGGAGAACATCGATGGATTTCTATGGGCCAAACATCAAACTTTTATTGGTTTTTGCCTGGAAGTTAAAATGCTTACCAAAATAAGGTATTTTAATAGTTCAAAAAGGTATTTTATTTGACAAATACTTGTCTCAAAATTACGGTCACATGGTATTGTCTCAAAATTACGGTCATATAGGGTGTAGTATATGTAGAGCGGAAGGAGAACCAATCTATTGTTAAGCTAGATGGGCTTTCAACCTAAAACCAATTGGTGATTAGTGGAATGGCTCATCTATCTTATATATCACTAAGGATCCCTTCCAACTACCGATGTGGGACACTTTGTATCTAATACGCCCCCTCGAGATGATGGCTCTTTGAGCGTTAATCTCGGAATGCTTGGGCAAAGATTGATGCGCCAACCTTGGACCATATCGATGTGGATCGGATTGGACTGCGTGGATCGAGCTCTGATACCATATTGAGAATGATGAGAGTCAATATATAATTTTTCTAATCTTATACTCTCATCATTTTCAATATCTATCTTTTTATCTTTAGATGCTTTCAATTTTTTCAACATCAATTATCTATTTTTGAAATTTTAAAAGTTATGATTTAGCTATTTTCATTGAATTATATGGTATATTTGAAAGAATGTCAACAAAAAGATCTACTAGAACAAAAAATGGAAATCCGCAAGTAATTTTTCACAAAATTAAAATTGAAAGAACATTATGAATTGAGATTCTAAAGAACAAAAGGTGATTAATCCAGATTCTTTGAGGCAACCGGTGGGAGTTACCATATGTTGTTATATTTGATGGGGCATAAAGAGATGCCAATGATGGTTTTAAACAACCATAGGCTCAGACAACATGATAGAAGTGATTGATATCCGATGAATTTTATCATCTTTACATGCAAAATATGTAATTCTGATTTGGATTATGGAATCCATCAAGTCTCTATAGTTTTTATTGGTTTTGTAACAAACTATTTAACTTGGGAAAATGATATCGACACCTAAAGAACAGCTTATCTTTTACTTATATGGATGAGTTTGGTGATATATTTTCTCTCTCTCTAATTTTTTAATCATGTGTATACAGGAGCATAAAATTTATTGATAGATAAGTTTGCACAAGGTAATCGGAGTTTTCTTTCTCTCTTATTATATGTCAATTATGTACTTTCCGTTTGGTTATCTGAATCGGTAGTTTGTTTTAGTTAATTTAATTATATTCGTTAAAAATATCTCCGAATATATATATATAATAAACTATTAGTTTGGATGAGTATTTATTATATTTTAAGGAGCATAAAATTACTATAAGTTTAGTATTCAAAATATTATAGTTTTTAATATAAACCTATCGGCTGATCTAGTCGGTACCGGAAAGAAACACTTGAGCTACAGAAAGGATTGGATATCATATTGTGTGATCCGAGTTTAGAATACCTTCCGACTAATATTAGAGGATGAACCGATCATCTGTTACGATCCACCATGTAAACCATTTGGGTCAACGCTCAAATTCAAACTGGCCAAGTAATCATAATTTAGTTTTCAGAAGAAATCGAATCCAAAACTGATGTGAATACACAACAAACTTCAAAAAATTACCACTAGACTACCACCACTTATTGGTTAAAAAAATATTATAGTTTATTAATAGCTATTTTATATTTCAGTGTTGTCTTTGTGAGATTGTGGTTGAGATCCTTTTGTGTTGACAAAAAAAAGATCATTTTGAAGAAATAAAATCAAAAATAAAATTCTTAGAGAGTCGATTTAGAAAATCTTACCACGTGAGCTACCCACCGCATACGCGGTGTAGAACAAAATATACATCAATTTCAGATTTTAATTATTTTTGTCATTTATCTTAAACAACGAAATGTTATTAAGATATTAGATAACCATACGTGTTTGTATCCGCATTAACGCTGTCCAATTGTACTGTTAATAGTGCTGGGTTTACAGGTCGACCCGTCCCGACCCGCCCCACTGTAGATGGACTCATTTTTTCGATTCAAAAATTCGACCCGCTTAACCCGCATCTAAAAAATGTAAGATCTGCCCCGCTCCGCATAAATTAGCGGGTAACCCGCGGGACCAGCGGTAATATAAAACATAACAAAAATAATTATTTTATTAATATTTTTAGAAAACAATATAAATAATATATTTTAATTAAATTTTTAAAAATATTCGTACTTTTTATTATTTTTTTATAAGAAAACATAATTTTTATTAAAAAAATCATATTTTAAAAAGAATTTCTTTTTTTTTTTAATTTTGCGGTTTGGCGGGTACCCGCAGTTTAAATTCGGTCGACCCGCACCCGTTCCGCATTAAAATCACTTGACCCGCACCCGCACCCGCGAACAATTTTTTTTCAAATCACTCGACCTGCACCCGCCCCGCGGCGGGTCAAACAGGGCGGGGTCCGCGGATAATGAATCAAATTCCCAGCTCTAATTGTACATACAGGACACCCACAGTTGCTACTATCAATTTTTTTTTCAATGATAAACTAAAAAGACATTTCCTTTTGTACGAACTTCAAATAGGGTTCGGCAAAAAATCTTGAAGAATGAAACCAAATCTGATCTGAAAAAAATAATATTAAATTTGAACTAAAATTGATTCCGAGCATATCCAAATTTTTAGTATTTAGAGAACATAAACCTAACTCAATTCATACTAAAGTATTTCGAATATCCAAATGTATCTTAAATAGATTTATAACATTATATAATAATTATTTTAAATTTAATATATATTGAAAACATCCAAATATATAAAAATAAAATTAAGCTGTCCAATATACTTAAAATATATATACAAATAATCAAAAATAAATATCTAAAATAGTTAAAATATACTCAAAACACTAAAAAATACTTAAAATATCTATTGATTCTTAAATCAAATATTAAAACCAAAAAAGTTCTTATATTAAATTCAAGAATTGACATATGTTATTCAAATTTATATGTAATATATTAATTTGTTTATATATTTCGAATAATTTAAAATATATAATGAATTTTAAAATTGTTAAAATAATTTAAATAATTATCCAAATCAGAACCGAATTCATAATAGATTCGAATCGAATCAGAATAGATATCTAAATGCTTAACCCTCGTGAATAAAAAACAGTGCACCTCGTGATAATGCACGATGCAGTCCATTTGATATTTCTTTCAGGGCTATTTCAGTGAAGCTTCTTTCAGAAAGAAAAATGAAAAGGAAGAAGAAGAGAGGCATCGTTAAATAAATAATACAACTAGTTTTGTTTATATATACTATAAATGAATATACTTGCTCCTTTTATTTGGTTGATTCCAAAGGTCGCTTCGGCTCTGAGGTGCAAATATCTACCACCGAGAGAAGAATAAATTATTTCGCTTCATATTCATGATCTCGTGCAAGATTCTATTGACCAATATTGTTAACCTATTCACACAACAGTGGTGGAGTGGTATCGCAAGTTTGAAAAGATGTGTTAAGTAATCTAAATTCTAATTTATTTTCTCAATCCTCTATTATTTGAAAAGTAATTTGCTACCTATCTCTTTAACAATTATTTTCACAAAAATGTAACATGATTAGTATAATTGATGATATGATAATGACTAAATATGATATAAATAATTATATTTTAATGTTAATTTATAATTTTGTTCAACTTTTCAGAATATGATAATAACTGATACATTACATTCAATGTTGATTTTATATTTTTAGTAAATGTTTTGAAATATGATAGTAACTTATACATTGTCATTAAAATAAATATATTCAAATATAACATTACAAATTTCGAAATATTATTTAATTATATTTTATAATTATATAATTTAAAAAAATTCAAAAGTTTATGTAATTATTTTTAGAAAATTATAAATCTTCAAAATTTTACATAATATTTTTTCAAATTTATACATTTTTAATCGCGAAATCATTAGCTTCTTATATATCTACAAAATTTTATAAATATTTTTAGTTTTAGTTTTTGATAAATAAACCTTTTATCTCATTTTATTAATCTTATACAAGTTTATTTAATATATCTAGCTAACAATATATAGAAAAATCTATGTTAGATTATTATTTGAAATATATACACATATATTCTTAAATATAATTTAAATAAATGAAATTATTTTTATATTAATTTTATATTTATTTAAATTAATTTTATATTAAATATTGATAAGAAATTAATAAAATAAATAATATTAATAAATTTTTATTTTAAGTATAATTTAAATCGTTATTTTTACTTAATATAGTACAGAAAAAACTCCTAGTTTGTTTGTCACGATAAGAAACCTCTAAAAATTTATTTCGTTTGATTTCAACCCACCAAAAAAAACCAGGAGTCTTAAGAAAAATCGTAGCCCATGTTACACCAAATGTTAACAATATATATTTACCGGAGTGAACATAACGTCATAATTATATGTATAAAATAGCAACTCAACATCATCGACAACTTTTTGAGGCTTTTCTTTAATGAAGATGGAAGTTAGGTTGTATTTTGTACAGTGGAAACCAAAAAGATCTGTCATACAGTTTTCGTTTGAAACAAGTAATGTAAAAGTTTAAAAGATTGTAATATTTCATGAGCTAAGAATTTAATCTAAACTCTAGTACAATTTTTTTCAAAACATTGAACCAATCAAAACAAAGAATTTAACCTGAGAAAGAAAGAAAAATGTAGCAAATGACTAATCAAAAAAGTTTTGTCAAAAAAAAAAAGAAAGAAAAATGCTAATGTTGAAAAAGGAATACGAGAACTTTATATAATGTATAATGAAATGCAATAAAAAAAAAAGAATTTTTGCTTAAAAACAAAGTATTTAGCAAAAAAGAAGAAAAAACGAAGTCTCTAAGATAATAAACGGCTTTTGTATGGAACAAAGAAAATTTATGAACACACAAACAGTGACGGATCTAGAACTGCATTTAGTCGGGGGCACATAATTTTTTTCACTGTATTTTATAATTTATATAGGGGCCACTGATCTTGATTAGCTATAATTGCTTAAAGAAAATGAAGAATGAGATGGGGGCACGTGACCCCGTACGTCCCTTACTACGTCCGCCCCTGCACACAAACTCCTTAAGTAATGTCGGTAAACGGGTCAAATCCATTATAATATGTAAATAGATTTGTTTATTCAAAATTTTAATTGTCCATCTTGTAACAAAAATTATATTTTGCATTTGCCCTGTTGAAATTTGCGGTTTAATCCTCAAAATATGTAAGTAACTATATAAAATAAATAGTTTTAAATATATTTTATTTTAAATTTTAAATTAATAGAAATTGTATTATATAGTTAGAATTATAAAAATTAAATCATTAATAATATTTTTTATATGAGACCTTTGATTAGTAACTAATAGTCATTCAAAATTTTAAATATTAAATTCTTAAAACTTGATTATGAAATTTAAATATTTATGTATTTTAAATGGTATACTTAAAAGATATTAAATTAAATATTTATTTTAATATATATATATATATATATATATATATATATTAAATGAAACTTCCTACTCATACGATTTTATGATCATTTTTATCTTATTATAAAAATTGTAAGCCATTGATCAAATTTTTCATTGTGAAATTTTAACTCTTTTATTAATTTTTTAGTTTTCTAAAAATTCAATATATAATATATATGAAAAATTCTATTTTTAGTATATAGCTAATGTGATTGTTTAATTTATTATAATAATATAAAATATATAAATTGTTATCAAGTCTTTATTCTTTAAATCACTAATTGTAATAAATATGTTAATCATATTATGTAATTTCATTGTTTTTAAGGAAATAATGAAGTTTTTATACACTAATAAGAGATTTGTATAGTCTCAAAAGTTGTAATCTTTCTCAAATAATATATAAGAGATTTATTTGATATATAGTTAAATTAAATGATACAGTCATACAGACATAGATATAGAGTATTTATATGAATATTTACTTATAGTTGTATGATATCATTTGTGTATGTTTATTAAAATAAATTAAATAATTGATTAAAAAATCATTTGATATATAGTTAAATTAAATGATATAAACATAGATATATAGTATTTTTGTATGACTATTTACTTATAGTTGTATGATCATTTGTGTCTGTTTATTAAAAAAAACTAAATAATTGATAAAAAATTAGTGTGGGACTTCTAATAGTTGTAGTAGTTTGTAATCATTTTTAAAATTTAATTCATTTACTAAAAATTTAAATACTAAATTTTTGATACTTATTCAATGCAAATTTAAAATTTAAATATTTATGCATTTTAATTGTATATAATTTAATTTCAAAATATAAAATAAATATTTTTTTTAATTTAAATATTATCAAATGAAATTTTCTACTCATATGGTTTTATAATTATTTTCATCTTGTTATATGAAAAATTAAACCATTGATCAAAATTTACAATGAGATTTTTAAAATTTTTATTTAATTTTATTTTTTAATTCAAAATATAACAATTACGGAAAATCTATTTTTAATATCTGGTTAATTTAATTTTTTTAATTTATTATAATAATATAAAATTAAACAAAAAATAATAGAGGATACATAAATTGTTATAAATCTTAATTATTTAAATTATTAGCTGTTATATATTTTCGATAGGTAATTTTTATATTTTTTTAATGAAGAGTATTTTTATAAACTAATAATTAATTCTATAATTAATTTAATAAAAAATAATATACATTTAGATTGACCAATCCACTTTTAGAAATATCTTTTTTAAAATTAGTGATGACAATTATCATATTTTAAAGATTGTAGTGTTTTTTAAGTATTATACAAGAGATTATGATACGGATACCGCATTTGAAGAATGAGAACTAAGGTAACGTCACTTAATAGCTAGTTTCAGTTTAATAATGCGAAAATTGGTTCAAATTTATATGCAGATAAGGACACAACCTATATCAAATAAAGTTGAAACCACATTTGATGAAATCAGTTATTTAAAATCTAAACAAAAATGTGATATTAGTATATATTTAAGCTTTCTCAAATCCTTTCTCCAATAAACGTAAGTCATCACCGCTTAAATATAAGATGAACGAGAAAAATATGTGAGCTTTGGCCTAGTTTATAAAGTTATTTTTCGCCTTCGTCTATCTTCTCTTAAATCATTTTCTGTTAGCTGATCAAATCAAATCTTTTTAAGATAAACGATGTTTAATATATAAAATATTATAATATCAAAAAATTTAGCAAAAAGAAAAAAAAGATAAACGATGTTAAGGTTAAATTGTGTATCAAAATATTAGCAATTTAAGTCGACGGTCCATAAGAGAGATACACGGCATTATTAAAGTATCCCATGGGCACGGGAACATGGTTGTTTTATTTTTCTTCACATTCTCCAAACCATTCATTAATTCCTTATTTTCGCTATCTACTTGACGTCTTTCCAAACACATTTGTTGTTATAAATATTTTTCATTTAGTATTGTTTTTAATGTGTGCCAAGTAAATTGATTTCGCGTCCACATTCAAAGTGAAAATTTATTAGTACTGTAACTAATAAACACTTTGTCTATAGGTTCGGTCAGACGATCCCTGACGTTGATATTTATTCAATATTCTGGTTCTTTACGAATTCACTGACAATTTTAGGGACTTCAAAAAAAACTATGTTGAGTATGCGGAGCAAGTCAGCATAAGTTGGGGAAAATATGTCTTCTTTCTTGCGAATAATTAAGCGATGATAGAAGAATATTTAACTAATGAGATGTCTGTGTTTTTTTATTTATTTTCAATATACTAGTTATAGTCAACAATAATATACAAAACAGAGGGCATGGCTTACGCACTACGCAGTACGCACACACTAATTGATTGATCGTGAGATTGCTTGTTATTAATAAATAATAACAAACAAGCGTAAGTAAATTATACTTTTTTATAGGTAAGGAAGTCCCACATATGGTTATATGGGAGTATGAATTGCAATGTACTATACTACTATAGTACAATTCAATCCGAGATAAAGCTATACAACAACAACCCATGAATGAGGAGCTAAAATAATATATGGAAATTATTTAAGAAATATTGTATGAAAAAATAAAATTTATATTTTTGATCGAATTAATATTTTGGTCCTTAAACAATTTTTTAAAAATTGTAAATGACATAATTTGTTTAATGATGAGTTCTTCCCATTTCAAAAAATATTTTAGGTCAAATATGTCATAAGAACATAACTTTTAGGTCGAATCATCTCAGGTATACTAATTGGTTAGAATGAAATTATGCCAGCTCGATTTTATATCATGATTTAACAATTTTAAATTTAGTTATGGTTATAAGAAATTTACGTTCACGTGTCAATCCTACATATTTTCATTATTTTTCGTCTTTTTACATTGGTTTTCATTTTTGTTATTGCTCGGTATAAATATTGATTTTGGAGCTTA
Organism: Raphanus sativus; assembly: GCF_000801105.2. Taxonomy (NCBI): domain Eukaryota; kingdom Viridiplantae; phylum Streptophyta; class Magnoliopsida; order Brassicales; family Brassicaceae; genus Raphanus; species Raphanus sativus. The sequence goes on along the minus strand of NC_079512.1, from coordinate 24,610,794 downwards.
TTCTCGTTTTATTCTTTTGTTTTGGCCTGAGATTTAAAAATGTTTAAGATTTAAAATTATTAAAAAGATACATATTTAGGTTAAGATCTACGTCTTGTGCATAATAAATATTTTATATTTATTACTTATTTTATGTTTTTCTGCGTATTATAAAATAACAAAATAATAATTATATATTAAATAACTAAGAATGATTTACTATTATGTAATAAATTGGTGTGTGCATATAAACTAAATGATCATTTTTATTTGTTCGTAATTATTTTAGAATAAATATATCAAAACAATCATGATGTATAATTAAATTTAAATGATATTAACATAGATATATTGTATACTTTTAGTAATGATAAAAGGTTTCTCCTTATATAATTTTATAATTGTGTGCATATTTGCGTAACAAAATTTTACATTAACTTTTTGTAATCCCTTCGCTATAAAATTAAACATGGTGAAAAGATACCTTGTGACCCATCTCAATATTGTTCCACATCCGCTCCTGATGCCTATTCGAATAAAATAAAAGTTTGTGTTCAAATTTGTCTCTGTGGCACGAACTAGCTATCAACAGACATTAAGCTCCTCGATCAAAAATTTCATGATTAATGAAGAGAACTATGTGGGCATATATCATATATAGATTGAAAAGAATAACAGAATTTGGAGAATTATTTTGAGTGTGTTACAAAATATGTGTATCCCATGAGAAGCCCAAAAGTGCAGCTCATCCAATTGTTCTTGCATACTAGGCCTTCGGGAGCAGCTATTAAACTGATAATAAAGCCCAATTTTATTTTAATGTCTTGTATGCCTTGTTCAGTTTTTTTTTTTTCTATTTCAAGAAATAATTAACATGCATCATAATTACTATTCAACCCAGTGTATAATTTAGATTAGATTATTCTATATTTCAAGCATTGAGAAAATCCATACAAATCAGGGGGAAACAAAAAAAAAAAGAATCATATTGCATTGATTAAAAGATCTAAGTGAAGTTTCAAAAAAACAAAAATCAAAGCTTGACGGAGTGTTCTTATGTGACGTATAAAATTTATATTGTTACTAACTTACTATGATTCATTAATTATAATTTTCGCTGGAAACATTTATGAATGTGGAATAGTTGTTGGTAATAGATAAAAGAATTGGCACAAAACTTTTTTTTTCTGTAAAAAAATGGGCACAAAACTTCAACACAGAGGACAGAGCAATTCCACGCACCAACACAGAGCATGTTTTTTTTTAAGGTGATAGTGATTGGCAAAAGGCTAACAATCTTTCTTCTTTATGACTTTTCTAAAAAAAAAAATCTATCTTCTTGTTTTGGACAATCCTACTCTCTCTCTCTATCTCTCTCTTTTTTAGTTTCATGTGTTGGATCGTTCAAAACATACAATTATCTATTTCTGAACTTATATCTATATGGTCCCTGAATTTTTTGGAGGCGTTCTCGAATTTATGAACATTAGATTTTACGAAACTGTACACCTATAAGTTCAAACAAGAATACAAAACGAAGGCTGTCTTTAGAGTACTAATTTGTATAATCATCATTTAAAACATGTCAGAAAGGAAGACAGAAAAACAAAAAGAAAATGTAGACGTGAATTTTATATCCATTCAATGAAATATGTCGGACAGAGGGTTTAGAGTCCGTCATTTGCAAAATGTTCACATCCTTTCGTAAAGACTGAAGATAGAACGACTCTCGCCTCTCTTTCTCTCTCTCTCTCTCTCTCTCTCGTTATTTTGGGAGGAAAGAGGACAAGTCCTTTCGTGCGTGCGTGGGTGGTAGATAACAAAAGGCTCTTTCGTGATAATGTCTGGGCGAACCCATTTCGTAGAATGAATACTTCTGTTTGTTTCAACAAGAGGGACCACCACAGCTATAGGGTCATACATACTCCTCGTAACATTTATTAACATGAAAATCGCGCTCGTTTTAGGAAACTACTGTAAACACAAAATAAATTAATACCACCACTTCTTTTGACATTTTCGATATTAGCTCGTGATGCACATTCAAAATAAACGATTATTACAATTACCACAGTTACTACTACTAGTAATACATCTTTTAAAACAACTAGTACAATATATAAAGTATATATTTTTTTTAAAAGAAGTGTCAGTGTCAAATGTCAATGTAATTAGTAGGAGGGAGGGAAATGAAAGGCGAACATAATCTAACACAAAATCAAGAAAAATAGAGAGGGAATCTTATTCTTACCTACACCTTTTATAACTTGCACGTTTTGTGGACCCACACGTATTTACTCTCCCCTACCCTATTATATAATCTCCAGCTCTCGACTCTCTCATTTTTGCATCTCAAAACTCTCATTTTACAAAAGAAAGAAAGAAAGATGGGTAATTATCGGTTTAAGCTATCGGAATTAGTCCCTAACGCATGGTTTTACAAACTGAGAGACATGGGGAAATCAAGAAAGAAGCAACAAAACAGCTCGGTGTCTCTTTCTCCCATCAAGAAACACCAACCAGTTCCTACTCCTGCTCCTACCACAGCGCGCAGTCCTAGACTTCCTCCTCGCCGCTCTTCTTCTTACTATGCAAGGCCCAGAAAGTCCGTCCGCAACCGCGCCACCACCACCGTCTCCTCTGCTCCTTCGAAGCAAGTCATTTCCTCTGAGTCTTTCTCACCACCCGAGTTTCGCTCTGATCAACTACTCATCCCTGACGAGTCGTTGGAGAGCTCCTCGCACAGCCCTTGCAGCTGCGTTACCTCCAAAGCCTCAGCAACCTTTACTCCCCCTCCGGAACTCCATCTCCATCCCATCATCACCAAACCCACCACCACCGTGCGCAAAACGGCAGTGAGTTCTCCCGCGGGTGTGAAACTTAGACTGCGCTCGCCGAGGATCTCGACGAGGAAAATTGCGAGCAGCTCATCGGCGACTGTGAGTTCGCGGCGGAGCAGAGCGGTAGTGAAGGCGTCGGTAGACCCGAGGAGAGACTTTAAGGAATCGATGGAAGAGATGATCGCAGAGAACAACATAAGAGCGTCCAAGGATCTAGAGGAGCTTCTAGCTTGCTATCTCTGTCTCAATTCTGACGAGTATCACCACATTATCATCAATGTCTTCAAGCAAATCTGGCTTGATCTTAATCTTTCTCCCCATCTTTCTTTTTAAAGAATGATCAAATACTATTTATCTTCTTTACCCATCAGTTAGTGACCTTAATCTATAGTCTCTTATAGATAATCTGTAACCATATCTATATAACTATTTTTATCATAATGCATTTTATAAATATATATATATATATAGGTATAGCTAGAGCATAGAGTCTTGTACCTGTCTAAAGTGGTGCCATTCCTTGAAATCTCAAGTACAGGGGTATTTCTATCCAAATTGGTGCCTCTTCCTATGAATCTTACTACTGCACGGACAAACATGGTTTGACACAACAACATAAAGTGTTACCCTGTGTTCAATTTAATGTGGATGGGTTATTAGTTATGTTACAGTATCAACTTTTCCATTAGAATCATAACTCTGTTTTTTTTCTTTTCTTTGTCATGACATCCCTCATGAACCTATACGTACTAATGTTCAAAAACAAAAAAAAAATATACTATAGCCTATGCTTACTCACATGATATGTACTTAAGAGTTAAAAGACAGAAATTATAGAGATTATTAGTATACAATTTAGTAGTTAAAACTCGACCTAGGATACCGACAATTCATTAAATCCACATCTGCCGTATTTTCAGACCTAACTTTGGATATGTGCGTGCGTGTGCATTTCTCAATTTCACGTTTATATTTATTTTATTTCTGTTTGTATTTAATTGTTTTCATTAACATCCACGTATTATTTTCTATACTTTTATATGCATGCATACACACAAGAGTGCGACAAGGAAGAAGAAAACAAAACGATTTTGCTTTTAGTCATGTAAGTGCCAAGGAAAACAATATTCAATTGGTCCCTTTGTTTACTTCAGTGATGGGTGACAAATGACAACAATAAATAGAAAATAAGTAATTAACATATAGACAAAAAAACAAATCAGTAAGTAAGAGAGTTATAATAATAAGCTCATTAATACAATCTATATATAATAAAATATACTCTCTTTTTCATGATTGCCACCTCGTCAACTTATATTTTATAATTAAAATTACAACACATTATCAATTCTTTTTTCACTGAAAAGAAATTATATTAACATAAACGGTTATATAATAATTTGACGATTAAAGGAATCCATGTGGTCTACAAATATAATTCAGTAATTTTAGCTTATACAATTTATTTATATAGTTTAGAAAATATTTAAGTTTTAAATACATCAAAATCAAATGTTGATAATAGATTAACTAATTTATATTTTATGTTGTTATGAAATTGATGTAATTTATTCAAACAATCAAGTAGATATACATTAATTATAAACAATAGAACTCTAGAATAATCTATGTTTACTACATTCCAAAAATAAATTTCAGAATCTAAGTTTGTTAATACCCGTAAAAATATAATTATATTTCAAAACAAAAATTGTTATAAAATATTAAAATATTAATTCAAATAATTATTATAAATCTATTATAAAATTTGAATGTTTAAAAAATATATTTTTATTATTTTAAAGATGTTGTCATATTCATTAATTCGCTAACATTAATATATAGACTTATTTGATTACATTTAATTAAAATATAAAATATATACAAATTATAAAATATCAGATTCATTTTAGTTTATTTTATTTTCTGAACATATATTTTTGGATAAAAATCAAAAATAACTGTCGTGACTTTTCGCATAAATTTTTATAGATAGAATAAAAATGGAATGACTTTCTTTTTTTTTGTAACACAAAAAAATGGAATGACTATTACACGGAATTTCAGAGCAAGGACTCTTAAAAGGAAAACTAAAAGGAAAACATTGAATTTCTTATCTTTTTAAGTATGAGAACACAAAAAGATTCTAAAGTTTTGTCGCGCATGCGAGCATATACTACAACGATTTTTGTATATATTAATCAATTGCTTCAGAACTTTCTTTATCCCATTTCTCTGATAAATTAACAATATAAAGTAAATCTTCGATGACATCGAAGAACACACCATTGCAGTTTCACAGATTTAACTTGGACTTTCTGGATGTTATTCATGTTATATAGTGTGTGTGTTTTTTTACTGGTGGTGTGGCCAGTGGTATCTCCGTGCAATATACCCTACCACTATGAATTTTCAAATTTCAGGTCTTAAAATATCACGATTATATAGTTGATTTTGTGATTTGACTTTACACTAACATATCAACATCCACTTAATTACTTTGTTTCTCGGTGATGGTTAGTATCCACAACAATATTGGAAATACTTAAATAAATAATCACTAAAGTGATAATCCCTTTGGTTAGAACTGCGACATATCCCATTTGTTAATAGACGAAAGTTGTTCTTATATTATTTTCTTTCGTTACTCATCAGTCATTACTCGCTAGCTCCTTTTAACATAAAGTTGCTGATAATCCACAAGGCACGACTTTCCTTTTTCGTGAAATTTCAAAAGTAGGGCCATTTCATAATAACACAAAATAGAGTAGTATACATCAACGAATTCATTCTGTTTAATATAATTATATTCAAGATGTAAATGATAGTAGCATTTATTTAACCCCAAAATGGTAATAGCAATTAGGATTAAAACCGGTCAGTCTGCAGAAACAACTATTTTCGTCCGATATTAATAAATTACAGAATACTATATTGTGAAGAAAAGATTATATGGACGAATCGCACATTCTTCTGTCAAAAAGAAAATAAAGTGTTGTATGCAGCAGATAGCTAATTTGTGCAAATAAAATCAATCTGGCTGAGCTAATATGCAATAATAGACTTATGTTATTCTCGTTCTAATATATCATATATTCACTCCGTTTTTAAAAGTAAAATTTTCTAGATTTTTTCTTGTTTCATTAATTTTTAATACTTTTAAAAATATTTTTACATTCTTTTAAGAAACACTAATTAAGAATTTTTAAATTGATCAAATACAATTGGGTGATATTATTAAAAATATATAGTAAAAAATGTAATCGTAAACATTTATTATATTATTAATATGTGTGAACACTTTGGAAAATTTTAGTTTCAAGAACAGAATAAGTATGTATAATTTTACTTAACATGGAATTCTAGGTAGTCAATTATTTTGTTTGAGATTCAGCAGTTCCAACTATTACTTTGTTTGGTAATTTTTATTTTTAATATTTTTGCTATACAGTTTATTTTCAGATATCTGCTTAGATGCATCACTGCTAGCTTTTCCCTATGTCAAATGGAAAGTTATATAGTTTGGTCTCATAGTTTAAGAAGTAGCTTTACTGCGACGATGTAATAATGCTTAACGAGTGAGGCTTGTCGGTGAGCCGCAAGTGCGGACTTGGTCAACGACCATCTATCTGAACTTGCTTTCCGATCCAACATTATCTTCTTTTTTTTTTTTCTAACTATCCAACATTATCACCGGAGTTTCTGCGCTTTGTGACATTGTCTCTCTACCGTCTGATATTCATATTTTCCCAACATGGTTGATTAATCTTTGAATGAAAGATAAGTACACTCCGGGGAACTTTCTTTCTCTTTTTACTTTTCTTTTCTTCATTTTCTTTCTACTCAAAACATAAAAATTATAACATTGTTTGTTGAGTAATTGCACGCTATATACATGTTTCAAACATTATTTAGCTAAAAGGTCATAGACCGAATCATACTGTACAACTTCTATTTTAATCCGAAATTGCCCTTATATTGTAGATGCAACTCGTGGTTTTTGGTGTGAATACATGCGCGTCTCTCTCCTCTCGTTTACATCGCTTCTGTTTGGAGAGGAATCTCTTCAACACTGTTCATGACAGTTCGTATATTGATCCTTCTCCCCCTATGAATCGGAACCTGCGCATCATCAATTGAAGTTAGCGATCCGGTGGTCATCTGGAGGCACTGCTCTCTCTCTTCCGAAACGGTGAGATCTCCGAAGCGGTGAGATTTCTGAAGTGGTGGACCTCCAAGGCATCGCTGATGCTCTGGTAGCTTGTCCGACAACGGCTTGCTCTTTCTGCTAGAGGACAGTGCAGAGGTTATCTTGGCTTCGGAAGTTAGTAAACGGGCGCAGAGGCATGCACCGCGGTTGTGAGGATGGCTGTCGGCGACGGAGCTTTATGAGAAGATGGCGGTTCTCCTCGCTGTGCATCTTGTCAGAGCAGTCCCCTCTTGACCAGTAGAAGTGTTTCTGGCGGCAGCTCTACAAAGCTAACAAAGGAGCTAGAGTTTGAGAGGGAACCGTCAGGCCGCAGGACTACCTCCGAAGGTGGGTTGTGGTAGGAAGGCCTACTGTTTGACAGATCTATGATCGGTCTCGGGTACGCCGGTCTTTGAGATGTCGCGGGAACACCGGAATGCTCTCCTCCGCCTGTGTCTTGTCGGAGATGGAAGGTTTGCGCTGAAGAATAATGTGTTATTTGATTTGGTATTTAATTGATTGTTTTCAAGTTTGAATAATTCAGTGGTCTTCAAAACTTGTAAAAGTATGATCACGAGTTTGTTTAGGAAGTAGTTGAGCCTTTTTTGTTTCTGTTGCAGGTGTCTATTTAACAGACCTTTTATTTAAGCAAGTTCAGTAACAAAATATGTATTCTTCTCTATTCAGTCTTTTGTTCTAACCAATTTAACATGCGCTTCATCTGTCTTCTTTCCCTCGCTTGATTCTCTTGTCTTAGATTTATTTCTTGTTTCTGGGTTGCCATCATTGTATTTTCAGAGGATGTTGAAACGTTCAGGATCCCCCACATCGTGGATTGGATTATTAATATTTATATATTAAAAAAGAAATTAATAATAACTCACGCGCCTAACATAAATTCACGTGTATCATAACTGAACAAAGTAGTAATCCACTTTGGTTCATATGTCCGATAACCTAAATAATCTTTTCTTACAACGATACCTAATTATCTTTTCTTTTATGATTATTCACCTAAATAGCTCTTGTTTGTTTATGTAACACTTAAAAATACAAAAAGCTATTATGGTTAATACCAGTTCCATCTTAATATTTTTTTTGCTTTAGGCGAAATATAAAATAAAAATCCATTTATAAAAAAAAATAACTTTTATTTATTGTATTTTAAAATTAAAGAAAAAGAATTGTGGCATTCAAAGAAAAAATAGAAAATGAGTCTTTTTATGTAAATTAGGTTTTGTTAATGAAAAATTGAGAATAGTGAAAGGTAATCTTTTTATTGTATTTCAATTAGGTTTAGTTAATCATAGATTTTTTATTATAAAATTTCACCAACTAATTGATAATTTAACAAACAAAAATAAAAAAATTTTAATTAGTAAAATAACACTAAAGAAAATTTTAGACCCATGGCAATTACCCATGTTGCCATGAGTTAGAGCCGGTCCTGGTTGATACCAACTTACTATTGAATTTTTCTTTTAGTTCTCACTAGATTATATTTACAAGAACGATTCATATTTATTTTTTACTTGGTGATTTATTACAGTTATAACTCAATATGAAAAGAAAAAATTTAGAAAAAATCTCAATGATATATATATATATATATATATTTGTTTTCTTACACTCTTTATTTGTTTAATAGGTTAATTCAGAATATTTGGAATCAGTGACGATACAACTTTCGTAGCAATACTTACTAACATAACCAAAAATGCAATGAAGATGACTTGACAAATTGTACATTTTATCTATAGATTAAGTCGTACCTAACCTAACAAACATTTTAAATGTCTTTTCAGATCGTAATTATTGTGTAATTATACTATGAATTAAGCGATACAGCTAAAAACAAATATCGTTTGTCCAAAAATCTAAAAACAATATTCAGTTAATTTACAGCTAAAAACAGTATTTCTTGACCAAAAGCTAAAAATATTGAGTTAATTAACACATTCGTGATATACCCTTTTTATTATCATGGAAGTTTCGAATCCTATGATCATACGATCTAACAAATTTGAAGTTACCTTTTAAAGATTCCAATTTAAAAAATAACTTCTCATATAAAAAAGGTTTATACTTATGCCTCAAATGAACCAACCCCGTTATATTATTACTAGGTTGTATATATATAACTTTTTTGAAAAAGGCGTTCTTAATGTACTTCATATATATTCTCAAAAAAATGTACTTCATATATTTCAACGTAAAAGAACTCTTAATATATATATATAGATATAACGCAATCTTATAACAAGTTTATAATGACATCCTATTAAAATCTGATAAAATAAATGTAGGCAGGAAAAAAAAAGAAATGGGCCATTTTGTAGTATTTGATTTATTATTTTGTTATTACCGAATCATCGCTGTGTCACTTGTCAAATCTCTTTGGGATTTGATTCTTGTGTTAAGTTAACATATTTTAATATCATTTTCGTATTTACTTTTGATAAAGACGATTACACAAGCTTCCATATAATTATAACGTTTCCGTCTGGCTGTACCCTTCACCGTTGTTGTTATAGGCAAAGCTGGATCTGAGGTTTGGGGGTCTGAAATATTTTTTAAACAATTTTAGTAAATTTTTTTTCAAGATTCGGGGAGTGGATACTTATGTAAAAAATTTCCAAATTTTTGAAAGATCAAAACCAATGTTTCACTTATTTATGTCCAGATTTGACCTGGCCGTAGATTACCATAGCATTCTCATTATCACATTTATTCCTAGAAGCCAAAACTCTACCGCGTAAGCTTTAGCTAAATACCCTCTCTATGTATCTCCAACTATGGTCTGATTTATTTCAAGTGAATGAATCTTTTTTGCTGTTAACGTGATTATTCTTTTCTATCAGATTTTAATTGATGAAGTTGGCACGATTGAAATTTCAAAATTGGCGGAAACACTATAATTCCCGGAAATGTAATCCACAAAAGAGAAAATAAACCCAAACAACAATAACAGTTACACAATCTATACCGATCACTAGAGATTTACACACTTATACAACCAAATCTATATACAATCCTTGACAAGAAAAATTGAAATTAGTCATGTTCAACTTAAAATAAATAGAACTCTTGCCGAGAAATCACACAAGAGAGAGGAAGTAATGTTGAGATTTATTTAGTCTATGTCCAATTCTTTATTCTCTGACTATTATGATATTGTATATTTTGGGTTTAAGAGGCAAATCCGCATGAATTTATTTTTGAATTTTTTTCTAAAAGACCTAATACTAACTAGAATTGAACTTCTTTTTATATATTACTAGGATTGGCCCGCCCTACGGGCGGGAAGTTATAGTAAAAATGATTCTATATGAATTTATATTAATTTTATGAAGCATTTGAAAACAAAACATCGTCAATTGAAAATGATATTATACACAAATAAATAATGAATAGAGTTTTGAGACCATATTGTTATTTTTAATAATCATTTGTGGATTTTTTGAAGTGACATCAATCTTCACTATTCTCTATTTTTCAGAAAAATATAAAATTAGCAAAAATAAATTAGAAATATATATATATATATATATATTGTTATTATTTTATTTCACTTTGGCATAATAAAATAAAATCTGAAGTTTATATTACTATATTTCATTCAAGAAGTTTCAAGATTTAAAAAACATTTACACTAATTAAATTGATCATGATAATAAATTAGTCTAACTCAAAACCAAATCAGTTAAAATATATATAATACAATTTGATAAAATAATGAAATATCAATTTTAAAATACCAATTTTATAACATATTGTGTTTCAAAAATACTGATTTTTGTTTGCTCAGTTTCGCGAGGCTGCAAAGAGAGGAAATAGTTCTAGAATGCTTAATGTTATGTCAAACTACGGTATGCAGTACTGCACCAAGTTCTACTTGCGTATTTGTCATTGTTTTATGCTCCTATCTTGAAACGAAAGCTGATTAAAATAATTGTTGCACGTGAGGAGGTTGTTACGATTGTTAAAAAAATAATTTTAACTATATTTTGTAAGTATATTTCATTATACTGAATTGACATATGTTATAAATATATAAGTCTAATTCATATTAATTTACTTCTCAGTTATTAAAATTTGTGATATTTTTAGTTACTACAAATATTATACATATAACATGATAAACAGAATGAATAAAAATAATTGAGTTTTTGTTATGATCTTAATATTATTTTATTTTACTTATTTTGGTTATCTATAAATAAAGCTTATTTTGGGTTTAAATACATTAAATTCATAACTTTCAAGAGAATTAAAAAAAATATTTTGATATATATATATATAATCAATTATGTTCCACCTTGTCTTAGAACTATTTTATATACATAATCAATTTTGCAACATCTATATTTTTTTTGCTATATATAATCATTTATGAATAATGACCCTAACTGATTATGAAAGCACCGTTATCGACAAAGTAAAATAAAAAAGACAAAGTATAACAAATTATGTTATGTGCTTAAAAATCTATATTGTTGTCTTTGGATTACACATGATAATGCACGATATGTAACCGACGCTTTTTCTAAGAAAAAATATATAGACAATCAATTTAACTCATATTAAATATTCGAACATGAATCTCATAGGACGGCTCAGAGTAGTGCAGTCAGACGTGTATTTTAATAGGATGGTAGAATTGTCGGCTGTAAAATCGTCTTTGTAATATTCTCATCGTTGTAATAGCATAATTATTCGATAATAATCGATTTAGACGTTGAAAAAAAAATCGTTTCTTTCTTGTTTTGAATGTTCTATCCTTAATTTATTTTATTCTCAATCTTGAATAATTTTCTTTAATAAATAGAATTTCGTCTCCGCCTTTAAATTTCTACAACCTTCTTGTCTTTTTATTATTAGTTTTGCTTAACCATTTGGTAACTTGAACACAACCGGTAACTATGATAACCATATGTTCACATATAAATTTGTACCTTCTTGCAAAACGTTTTTCATAACCATCTAAAGCTAAAAACATTGTACTAAGTCATTTGTACAGACATAATTTAGCAAGTAAATCTCAAATTAACATATATTTTATATATCTGAAAGAGAGGCTCAACTATCAACTATCATCTTACATTTATTTAAAACAAACTGGGTTAATCACTTAAGAATAGCATCTCATTCATTTGTAACTAGAATATAATTTCACATACTTCTGAAAGAGATTGACTGACTGATCTACTTGATGCCTTTAGCTTTTTAGTTGTTCCATTTGTTCAAAATCCAAAAGACTAACCATACTATGTTTCCTAACTTTTACAACCTTCACTATGAAGATAGATTTATAATCTTTTGAAAAAAATAGCCCCTTAACGAAAAAGATACGTCTGGTGGCATCAAACGCAGCTTGGCCAATTTTGGGATAGGTCTTGAGGTCAGACTCATTGTCGAGGTAGAAGACAGGAGTATTGCAGTGTAGAAAGAAAGTAAACCGTATATAAACAGTGGTGTCCGAACCATCCTCCTTCTTTGGCAGCTTCGAACAAATGAAGCTCCACATATAACGTTCTATCCTGCACATGGCCCCACGTGTTTTAGAAAAAGATGATCATTATGAACTGACTAAAGTAAAAAAGATAAACAATTTTGTTCATGTGTAAACGCAGATGCGTGAATAAATGCCGGACTAAAGCTGGTGCTGAGAAAATGCAGAGGTTAATGTCTCTTCTATGTTTGAGAAAGATACACCTACAACAAACAAAGCCTTCAATGTTAGTGACAGTAGAAGCACTAAAACCCACATAAGAAAAAGTTCATGAAATTTGCAGACAGACAAAAAAACGATACTTTTACATAAACCGAAAATTCACACATACACACGCAAACATAAAACAGAACCAAATCAGAATAGTGGTACTTCTGCAGTACAGACAGAACATGAACAAATATCATGCTTCTTCGAGCGATACGATGATAAGAAGAGTTCAAGAGTTCAAGGAGAGGAAACTAACATATATTTATACTGAACATACACCGCCTCTCAGATCTAAACGACGCTTGGAAGACACATCATGTGAGAGCAAAACAATAGGATTTAAGACGAATCCATAAAGCAGACCGTTTCAGTCATGAGGAGAAGGGTTAGCGTCACCGCCTACCGCCGCACGAAGAGGAGAACGAACTTTGTATTTTCGCTTACGCCGTCTTAGGGTTAGAGGGACATCGTTTTTTGTTTCCGGGCCGGATAATCTCACAACTTGAAAACCAAATCACACATTAAAAAAAGCCCACGATGCAATCAATTAAATGATACGGTGCATATAGAGGAGATGGACACATGGCGACTTCAGGATAAATGAATTAGTGACATGACATCTGACGTGTCGAAAGGAGGGAAACAACCCTATTTTATAGTAATAGATACTTTCTTTTGTCTAACTTCCAATGTGGGATTTAGATTGACATCTCTCATTCTCCTACTCAAACTAAGGATCATATTTATCTCGTGTTTTTTCCTCCATCGAATTAAAGATGACTCTCCCACAACTGAATTTCCAGGATCTTTTGACTTGATCTTTGCCACATACTTCTCATTCATCCCATTCATATCTTGAAAGTTATTTTGGTTTTCTTGCATATTTCTCATCAACCACTCTGATACCAATTGTTGGGATTTATTTAGCTTGTGTCCAATTCTTTATTATTGGATTAGTATGATATTATCTATTTTAAATCTTAGAGATAAACCGCATGGATTTACTTTTGGTTTCTTTCTCAGAAGCCCACGTACTAACTAGAGTTAGACTTCTCTACCTTCTTTTGTCTAACTTCCAATGTGGAACTTCGATTGGCAAGCAATGCACTGGCCATAAGAGCAAAACAAAATGGAACTTACATGAACTTTAGTTCACAGTAACAAACCATAACCAATAAGAATAACATCATACACCAAACATAGAAGAAAAGTATATACTTGGAACCAAACCCTTTCCTTAAACAAACCATCATTGGAAAACTCAAACTCTCAATTTCTTTATATTTATTCAACAAACTGAAGCCTCCGAAAAATGTGAGAGCAGAAGATAGACCAGAAACCACACTTATTCAAAGACCGCGAGAAAAACTCCTTTCTAGAGCGGGACAAGCAACTTAAAACTTTTCAAAGATGTTATATTTGTTATGCTCCACACACACCACCACACCACTAACCCACATCGCTTACACCATTGCTAGAAACAAGAGAAAAGAAGACATACGCTGAAACCAAACAAGGATGCCTCATATTCAGTCTTCTGAAGCCATAAACACACCTGACCAGAGCAAAAGGAAGGATAAAGATCAAGCAAAGATCCTACAACTTGGAGTGAGTTGATGATTTTTTACTCTAAAATGAATATGAATAGAATCTAAGTAAAAATGGAGAAGATGTCATTTGCATGTAAACTGCTCTGTAGATCTACCAGATCCGACATTTTCTTCATCAAAGCATCCGTTAGCATTGACCAGAGATCCCGAGATCCCACCGAGAAACCTCTTCCACCACAAACAAACAATTACTCAGACAAAATCTCTGTCAAACATCTAAACAACAGAAAAACATGCTAAAGGATGGATAATGACCAAATATAAAAAGGTTTTTATTCCAATAAAAATGAAAAGAAAAGGACAACATCCAAAATGGGTAAATCGTGATTGTGTAAATCTACGTACACCAGCTTTAACCAATAATCAGGAAGAGAGTTGAGTTTTCAAGAAGATGGTAGAGTTCTTTTTCTATAGACGTGTAAGGAATGGTTAAAATTGAATTATAGATATCTAAACTCTAAATTATTGTAATTTTGATATTATGTTTATTATGTTGTCTAAATTAAATATAAGAATTTTTTTAGCTACAACTAGACAAGTGTCTGTCAAAATTATATAAAAATTTCAGAATTTATATCTCAACTTTTATCCCATTTTCCTTTTTATTAATATATATATATTATAAATACTTATCTCAAAGCCACAAATGATATATGGAGTTGCTCTTATTATGCATATGTGCTTACAGTTTTAGATTTTTGTTTGCTTTGTTAAACTCTGAAGTCTTAGCCTTTTTAGTCTCGTAGACTTTAGGGAGAACGGAAATTTCATACTAACATATTGCGATATTTTAGTTCATACTCGATTTACATGGTCGTGCTAAAACATGCATTTAGTACATACATGAGTTTTTGAAAATTTCAAATAACATATCTAATGTTTATTTCTTTGGACAAATTATACCCGAGTTCCCACATCAGTTGCCACATCATCTAATTTTGATGACCTAGATGCTATATATGTACGTCAACTAATTTTGATGACGAGAATGCCACATGTACATATCTTTGGAAAACAATAGTCATTTTATAAAAATATTCTTTTAGAAAATGTAAAATTTTATAAAATTTTATAGTTTAGTAAAATTAAAAAAAAAACATTTAGTCTTATATAAGAGATCTATTTATAAATGTTTCGATCCTATCACAATGCCATCCTTATAAGAATTAATATGTGTTGTGATGATTCAAATTCAACGTTAGTGTACTCGTATTACTCTCGATCAATCATGGTTGTGTTCATTTACAGAATTTATGATATGTTAATTTAAATTCTTTAAATGTAAATAATATACTCATGATTAATCAATAGTAACACACTACAACGCTAGTATTGAACTCGAATCATTATAACATAAATAACTCTTATAAGAATGCTATTATGGTATGATCAAAACATTTACGAATATATTTCTTATATAAGATTAATATTTAATTATTTACTCAATTTTTATTAATTTTACTAAATAATAAAAATATATAAAATTTTACATCTTCTAAAGAACTATTTTTTTTTATAAAATGACTACTTTTCAAAAAAAAAAAGACTTGTATATGTGGTATCCAAATTAGCAAAATTAGCTAAAATAGCATGTATATCAGAAAATTAGATGATGCGGCAGCTGATATTGCGACTGGGTATGATTTCGTCAAAAATATAAACATTAGGTTTGTTATTTGAAATTTTCAAAAGTTGATGACATGTTTTTACACGACTATATAAGTCAATTATGAATTGAACATATCACGATATGTTAGTATGAAATGACCGTTTTTATTTTATTTTATTGAGTTAGTAAAACCATGTAGCTATATTCTTGATTTTTTTAATCTACTTTGATTATATAAATTTAAAATCTTTAAAAACACATAAGTGTCTTAGAGTGTAAATCTTTCTGGCATGAAAACCAAGTCGGTGATACGTCTTTGTTTTAACCAAAACATGCTCATATTTTCCCTCGACCAATCATTTATGAAAACAAAGACACATCAAATCACTCTTTTCATAAGATTGTGAATTCGAGTCAGATCAAAAATATTTGTGAAATATAATTAAATAATGTCAAAACACTTGTTACAGCAAGGTCCTTAACGTGTAAAAATGAGATACACACAACACAAATATCTACAAATTTGTCTTATTTCTTTTAGTTAATTGTAGAAATTTCAAAAGTTAAAATAATTCATTTTAATATAAAATACTATTTTAAAATGTCATTTAAGAAATGCGTTCATAACAATAAAGGAGTAAGGATTTAGGAGCAATTTTGTAGAAAAGTAAATGTTTTCTTTGTTTTCATGGTTTGTGTAAATTATGAAAAAATAAAAGTTTCTTTTTGTCATCTATTTTTATAATATTCATCTGTTTCGTTATATAATAATATAATTTAAAATTATACTAAGAAAATTGTTTATTATAATGTTAATTAAGGAAATATTTTATGTTTTCACACCGAAAACCAAATGTATTATTTGGATTAAAACAAAATTCTGACTAAACCAACACATAGGCTGTAGTTAGCAATTATCTAAAGTAGGCTGTAAGTAGCAATTATCAAAATAAAAATATCTAAGAAGGAAATAATAAGAAGGATAGAGAATTATTACTACTATTGTTCCTTTCCAATTTTGATAAGAAATATTTTCATTCTACAATTCTTTAAATTAGAGGAATGATAAAGAATTGTGTGCAACAAATATTATTCATAAATGATGTACTTTTAAAGGAATGGTTAAAATTTCATTATTTCCATCTATTACTCTGTCAATATTTTATTGCTGATTAATTATATTATTATAAATATAGAAAACATTATATACATCATTTTACAGCCGATAATTTTTCTTTTAATGAACATTCAAATTTGATTATAGCATTTAGAGCCGTCTTATAATATATGTATCACTTTGAATTTTTTATTAGATCTACCTGGTTCTGACGATATTTCTTAGACGATTGTTGAAAAAAAAAGAACGCATTTTCATTAATTTGTATAATTCATTTTTTGTGACTTGAAAATCCATATTTTGTATGTGTAAAAACATTAATAAATTTATAGTCAATCCAATGGACTTAGACTTCCATAATAAAATAATTTTGATAGAGAAAATAGATGCTTTAGTGCATTGAATTTATACTAACAGCTTAATTTGCACCTGCTGCGTTAGACTATTTGTCCGGCAGTGCTACAAGCTTCGTAACCAAACAAATAGGTAGCGTTGACGTATTGATGTGTGTATAATATATAATGACAGTAACAAATTTGTGAACTTTTTTTAGATTTTCTACACGATCATGTTTTAGGCCTACCATGTTTATTGTTCTTGGGAATAATGCTAATATGACAAAATATGAGTTAGAAACCTACAATGATGGCCCATGATTTGAAATTAACAGTGAAACCCAAATTAAATAGGCCTGCTATGTGTAATTGATATCGAGCCTGTTATACCATCAAGTGTTGTGCGGTATAAAATTTAGCGGCTGATAATGATCCAAAAGAACCAGACTCGGTACAAAAAGTAGTGAGCTTAGACGAAGAGTCGTTTAAGCACCCAGCTCCTCCAGATATATTGATACGGGAACCATGTGAAGGCCACGGGAATCATTACAAAATGATGTATAAATATTTATATGCCTTTATAAATTTTTATAGCTAATTTATAAATCTTTATAAAATAAGTTATAAACCCTTACAACTTGGCAAATAGCTATAATCTCTTCTCATATATTACCTAATCTCTCCCATCCACATTCAACTGCAAGAACACCTCTAACTATCATAACTCCTAAAGAATGTAGTCAAGTCATCTCCAAAGAAGAGGTTCAGGTAGAAACTGAACTGAACTGAGATGTGGAAGTTGAATCAGAATTGGCCAAGTCAATAAGTTCCTCGAAACAACTAGCATATAAACAACGAGCATATAACTCAATAAGTTCCTATGATTCAACTTTGCGTGGAAAAGAATGGATTTTGATACTCTGTATGTGATCTTGTTGTTGTTCAGTTTTCAGAATTTGAATTCACAGTCATTGTAGCAAAGAATCTGAGAGAACATCGAGTCAATGTTTGAGGAGAAAAAAACAGCAAAATAGCTTCTCGTTCTCATCGTCTCCGCTCTCACTTTCTTCTCTTGGTGGTGGTGCTGGTGGGAATCTCTTTGAAGCCTTATTAGTCTGAGATTCAGATTGGCGAGCCTGCGTGAGGCTGATCAGTATACTCCCATATTTTTATAATCTTCCCAACAAAGAACACCCTAGAGACCACTTTACTATCATCTCCAACCGAGACACAGTCATAAAGACAGTACTCACAACCTTATCTTCTACACTCTTTTACCCCACTTGAATGGTAGGCCATCGACGATGTTCGCTGACTTCTTCTCCATTATTCAATGAAGCAGGTTTCTCCTAATTAGATCCAAATTAAAAAAAAAAAAGTAAGCAAAGGCGAGAGCTTTCTCGAGTCCTCGTTCGAAGGAGCAGCCGGTGGAGATTGAATCGGCGTGGCTCTTGTTGACGCCAGGACGAGTTGGAACGGAGCTAGGGTTTTGGGTGGTGGTCGTCGTAGAGAATCCATCTTCGACATCCACAGAAGGAAATGACGCCGAGGAGAGCAGAGCAACTGAGATGGAGGAGAGATATGTTTGGTGTTTAATTATGTAAGAGCATAGTAGTCTTTTTTCTTCTTAAATTTTAATGGTAAAGTTGGTTAGTGTATTTTTGAAAAGTGGTATTAATGGCAATTTCTCTTTATTGGGTATCATGAAAAGTGGAATAAAAGTGGTATTTATTCATATTTTAAAGGAAATAAGTTAAAAATACATAAATATTTTGATATATAAGCATTATACAATTTTCACGATGAAAAATATGTCTTTTCTAAACAAATAACATGTAATAATAAACCATATAGCTAAATTATATAATGCGTGTTACTATTTAGTATTTACCTATGACGATGAATATTTAAAAATCAAGACGAATACGAAACAAATAACAAATATAAAAAAAAATAATGAGTATTTGTATTAAATTCTAAATGCAAGTAGAAGAAAAAATAAATATAAACAAATATTTAATAGATCATATAACAAATAGCAGATAAATGGGCAAGTAAAATGGTAAGTAACAAATCAAGTACTAAAAGTAATTATGATATTTGATATTTGAGTTAATTTTTGTAATTAATAAAAATTATTGATTTATTCTCTAATTATCTTGATAACTAGGTGATTTTCCCGTGCGCATGCACGGATATAAATATTTATAAAATGAATATATTAAATAGTTTACTATAATTTTTTTTTTTAAATTACTATGTAATTTATATTGTAATCAGTATGCTATTTTTCAAATAATATTATTTTATTTTAATCATAGGTATAATTTTGGATATATAAGATAATATCTAATTTTCTGATTCAACCATAATTTGTTTATTCTATAGATTAAAATATTGATTAATTTTGTTGTTTACAATTAATTTGATATTGCCTTAGATTTGTAAATATATTTTAGAAATATTATGTATAATTTAATATAAATTATTTTAGAATTAAATAGTAAAAATAAATTAAAGTTTTAATTGATTCAAAGTTACTGATATTAATATAACAACGATAGTATTATGAAACCTCATGCATATATATAAATTATAGAAAAGAACTTAGTTGCAATAGTTGGTTAATATATATTCATAATATTAATTGAGATCTCATATTAGTTAATAGTATGTTACATTGTTCTATAGTTTATATTTATAAAATATTAATATGAACAATAATACATTATATTTAGTTAAGTGTTTGATTTTTTATTAAAAATTAGATTAGTCCGATTACTCATTTTGTGGATATATTGTGTTACATATATTCCTTCAAACTAAAATATATTATTTCTAGTTTAACTCAACCAAATTAAATTAATTGTATTCCTTTGGTTCTTCATCATAGATATGTAAGTATGTTACTATCTTTTATAATTTGGTATATGTTAATTTGCAAAAACAAAATTAGAAAGTAAAGTCATGATCGGTACGAAGTTGCATAAAAATAACTTATAAACTTATAAAGTCAAGATTATTTTTCTGAACTTTCTCTTTTTTTTTATGAAATCACATCACATATAAAAATGTTTTCATTATAAATTTTCTAATTACTTTCTTTATTATATATTTGATTTGGAAAAATATAAAAGGATACTTAATTAGAAAATAAAAGATGCATTTTTATTCATTAAAATATCTTGTGTTATGTTACTTAATTTTTTTGTAATAAATTTGAGAAATAGATTAATTAAAATAAAATAATTATATTAAAATATATAATATGTTGTTTAAGATTATCTTTTAAAGGGATAATTATTTAGTTACTCTAAAATCAAAATTATTTTGTTAAGTTTGCTTTTAATGAATCGCATTATATATAAAAGATATTTTTTCGTTTTTTAAAATTTACAAATTTCTTTTCATTATATAGGTTATTTAGAGAAGGAAACCAAAATAAAAAGTAATTTTTTCTTTTTAATAATGACAAATAGATATATTTGATTCATTAAGGGTACTATTATAATTAACCATCATAAGAATTAACGTGAGCGCGACACATAGAAAACTAAATTCTCAAATAATATTATAGAGATTAAAACTAAACAATATTTTTTAAAAAAATTAGATATCTAAAAGAGACTAATTATATTACGATTAAAAATTTATTTACTTTTTTAAAAGATGTAGAAAAGTTTGAAAATTTTAGTAATAAAAATTTTATAATTATAAAAGTAAAATTAAATAAAATTTCGAAATTTATAATTCATATTTGAATATATTTATTTTAGGGATGATTTATGAGTTATTACCATATTTTAAAAAGTTTACCAAAAATATAAATCGCATTAAATGTAATGTATGAATTATTGCCATATTTTATAAAGTTTACCAAAAATATATATCAGCAATAAATGTTATTGTCCATGTCATATTTAACTATAAGCCATGTCATCAATTTTAGTAACCATGTCATCATTTTTTTGTGAAATTGATTATGGAGATGACATGTGGCAAAATCACTTCTCAAATATAGACTAGGGGATACCAAATATTTGAATTTTCAAGCGGATACGAATTAACTATTGGGTTTAAGATGAGAAACGAGTAATAATTACAAGCCCTGCTCTCTGGTTAGTCAGAGAGGGAGAATGTCCAATTCGGGTGCTTGCCACATGTCACTGCGTCATTCGCGAAACAGAAAACAATTAACTCCCACCATTTTTCTTGTCTTTTTAATTAAAAAATAAAAATATATTAGCGTGTTCCTTTACTTTGTCTAAAGACAAGATAGATTAAAAAAAAAAAAACATTCGTCGCCGTCGTCGGAGAAGATTCGACTGAGTGGAAGGGGAGTCCGTACATGGAACTAGGGCTAATGGTTGAGAGATAAAAGAGAGAGAGAGAGAGACAAAATGAGTAGTAACGAAGAAGAGAAGGGATTGAGGATAGAGGAGAGTTTGCTGGTGGATCCAAAGTTGTTGTTCATCGGCTCCAAGATTGGCGAAGGCGCTCACGGCAAAGTCTATCAAGGAAGGTCTCTGCCTTTCCTCTTTCCTCTTTTTTTTTTCTTTCTCTTTTGCTGTTTGTTTTATATATTTTTTTTCCTGTCAGGTATGGTTCCCTGATAGTTGCTATAAAAGTTCTAAACCGTGGGAGCAGTCCAGAGGACAAGTCATCCCTCCAAAGCCGTTTCATCCGCGAAGTCAATATGATGTCCCGAGTCAAACACCACAATCTTGTAAAGTTCATCGGAGCCTGCAAAGATCCTTTAATGGTTATTGTAACAGAGTTGCTCCCAGGGATGTCTCTCCGTAAATATCTCACCAGCATCCGACCTCACCTCCTTGATCTCCCTCTCGCTTTGTCCTTTGCCCTTGACATTGCTCGCGCCTTGGACTGCTTACACGCCAATGGAATCATTCACCGTGACCTCAAACCTGGTATGTATTAATCATCATCATTTGTTTTTTTCATTCTTACTAATTAGGTTTTGTTTCCACTCTCCTCTAATCTTAACTAACAGACAACTTATTGCTCACGGAGGATCAAAAATCCCTCAAGCTTGCTGATTTTGGACTTGCTCGGGAAGAAACCGTCACTGAGATGATGACCGCTGAGACTGGCACTTACCGTTGGATGGCTCCTGAGGTTTGTTCTAGTTATTATTATCATCTAATTAAGAATACAAAACCTTATTATGTTCATGCCATGTTATAGCTCTACAGTACAGTGACGCTGCGTCAAGGAGAGAAGAAGCATTACAACAACAAGGTTGATGTCTACAGCTTTGGAATCGTCCTGTGGGAGCTTCTTACTAACCGGATGCCTTTCGAGGGCATGTCCAACCTCCAAGCCGCCTATGCTGCAGCTTTCAAGGTCCTTCCTTCATCTCTCTTCTTATGTGTATTAATAATATTAACTCTTTTCAAAAATCCAACCTTAGTTTTGTTGTTGTTTTGAAACAATGCAGCAGGAGAGGCCCGGATTGCCAGATGGTATATCTCCGAGTCTGGCCTTCATAGTGCAATCGTGTTGGGTGGAGGACCCAAACATGAGGCCCAGCTTCAGTCAGATTATCCGATTGCTCAACGAGTTCATCCTCACGCTCTCTCCTCCTCCTCAGCCTCTGCCTCTGCCTGAGGGTGAGGCCAACAGAATCAGAGCTATCACTGAGTTCTCCAGCCGCGCAAAAGGCAAGTTTGCATTCATTCGCCAGCTTTTTGCTGCTAAGAGGAACAAAGACTCTTAGAATAAGAAGAAGAAGAAAGATGATGTTAGGAAGGAGTCTGAAACTGCCACTGCTTTGGGGATGACTAAATAAAACATTAGCAGGAGATAAGTAGAGCGTTAGACTTAAGAGTAAGTTAGCCACCCTGTCTTTCTTCTCCTTCTTCTTTGCCAAGTTATTAAGTAGTAGCCTCACATGCCAAACTAATTAATTGGACTCACATCTTCAAATTGCTTTGTTTATCTTTCTAATTCTAAAAGCAAAAGACAAAAGTGATATGTATATTATTATCCAATATATAATTTTAAATTTTCTAGAAGTTTGGGAAACCGTTTGCACAATTTACTTATCTCCTCACGTATCTAATCTGATGGATCTTTCTCAAAATCATAGACAAAGGGTGTTGGTCCTTCCCCAGACTTATTATAGAATTTCTTTATTGTAAATATAAAATCGCAAAAGATATTGAAAATGGTCTTAGTGAGTTCAACGCTATAAGTATATGCATATATCTTCAGTTAAAAAAAAAGTATATGCATATATTATTTACTTTAGTTCTTACTATTGTAAGATTATATTATGTTTGCTGCTTTTTAGTTTACTTTTTAAATATTTAATTTAACAGTATTCGTACACATGTCGCACACAAATATATATTGAAATTTTAAAAAAATAAACTAAAAATATTGTAATAAATGGTTGATTGTGTTTTGGAAAAACATATAATATTTTCCTTTTCAAGTAAAAAAATCTACTTAGTTAGCTGGAGAAAAATAAATGTGACAGATCCTTGAATACAAAGTTGAAACTGGAGTTTCTGTTTTCAAATTGAAAACAAAAAGATCACTAAATGCAACTTGCTTAATCTTGGTGGAGTTACTTTTCCAAATAAAAGATTACATGTACACCATTATAATATATTTAATTAAAGAAAGTGTAAACTGAAACGGACAAAAGTTAACAAAATATTACCAAATAAAGATATTAATTGATAATTTGAAAGTACAGAGAAACGGAAACAGAGAGTCGTAGGGGATGAAAATTGGGAAAGAAGAAAAGTGATTAGGCATAAATTTTGAGTAACTATGTTTAAAGAATCAAATGCATAAGGAAAACAAAAAACTAGTCTAACTAAGCCGTTTACTTGAATGTTAGTACTTGCTAAACTTGGGATTCTCTACCATAAATATGAAGATTTTTAGACATTAATGATTAACACCCAATAAATAGAAGCAACTCGTGTTCCTCTCTGATCTCATTGTCCACAGACAAATACAGACCCTAAAAAAACATTACTACGTTTTGTTCCTTTGACCATGGAACTCAACCTCACTACGCCAACTTCATGTTCCTCCAGCAGTATCTCGTCATCTTCGCATGAAATGGGTTTCTTAACCGATACCAAAGGGAAAACGAAAGAGAAGACTGCGGATGGGCCAGCGACTGAGACTCCGAGGCTAGAGTTTAGCTTTTTGTTCAACAACGACAACATAAGAAACTCTGGTTTTGGAGTTTTAGATGAGGCAGAAGGGACGAAGAACGAGGCTAAAGCGAGGGTGTTTGCTTGCACCTTCTGCAAGAAAGAGTTCTCTACTTCTCAAGCACTAGGAGGACATCAGAACGCTCACAAGCAAGAGCGATCATTGGCCAAAAGGCGTAAGGAGATCGAAATCAACTATCCTGGGCTCTCCTTCTACGGCCAGTACCCACCAAGAGGTGTTTCCAACAGCAACACCTCACAGTATGACCTTGGGGTTCGTTGCAGTCCCAACATTGGTAAATATAAGGCATATCCCTTAAACATCTTCAGATGTCGCTTAGGGTACAGAGGCCTCAACATTAATTCCCATATCCCTCTCATGTCTCAACTCTCGTGCCCAAAGACAGACGATCTTTCCAAAAATCTGATTTCAAACTTAGAAGGCAGCATTCATATGAATAAGGAGGACCAAGGTGACAAAGAAGATCAGTCGGACAGTGATACTTGCAAGGATACTGAGATTGACTTGTCTCTGAAGCTGTAGCTTGCTTTTATATTTATTCTTGGTTAAAGTTTAGCACTTGTTTCTTAATTCTGCATCCTTTCATATTGTGTTTTTACTCGTAATGTTAAAGCTTATATTTTTATATAGACAGACTTTAATCTCGCTAATCTTCTACTAACTGATACATAAAAGTGTTTCTTTTTTTCCCGTTAACTTCTAAATTTCGAAATTTAACAAACGTTTCATTTTTGTGTGTAGCTTATTTGAGTAGTAAATGATAACTAAAGACTAGAATATATGGGAGAGCAATCCAAATCCTTTAAATATTTGATGTTGAACAGTTAATATCACTTATTAGCAAATATGCAGAAAAAACCGACCCTTTTCAAAAGCTACAACTAAAAGCTCATTAAATGTTACTCTACCTCACCAAGACCATACTTAGTTGTTAATATGTAGAGCTTACATACTAAATACAAAATATTGAATACAAAAAGATATGCAAGGTGTACCTTACCTTAGAAGATTGCAACGTAAACGCTAAAATATTTCGAGCATGCAAAATTGTGGTAAATTCAGATAAATACTGTGATGTGAATACGAAAACATTTCTATTAGGATGGGGTTTAGAGTTATAAATGCTAAAGGAAGAAACTTGTTCAATGTAAAAAAGTTGTGGAAAGACTTCACTTGTAGTTGTACCCTTGAAGCGGTTGCTCAAACGAGCTTCATATAATCGAATCCACGTTGATGCCTTCCAAATCAAAGAATTTGAAAAAGGCATACATGTCCATTGAGATTCTGGATTTGGCTAATGGCCAATTAGATAAGCAAGATTGGCACTAACACTGACAAAACTTTTCGAAGAGACTAGGTGAATTTTAAACGTATTAGAGAGCATATTGATAACCAGGGACAGAGGCACATAGGCAGTGGTGGGGTCAATTGATGTGTTGAAACCGAGAATGACGAACAAATACCCTTGACCTTGGCAACCTGAGATGAGAGGTGATGGGTAAGTGTGGTTGAGTTGAAACAGAGATTTCATCCTGAAATAAGAGCTTGATGATACTTGATGGGTAGGCAGGCTTCTAACAACTAAAACCAACGCCATGCCATAACAAATCTATTTGCTGCCTATTCAAATATTATTTAACATTAAAACCAGAAAAAACGATTCAGGTTCTTCTAAGATCGTTCTAGTTATGTCACTTTTCAGATTTTGCTTAAAGGTCATACTTTTCCATATAAAAGTTGATTTTTAAGACCCCAAAAAGATAATGGAAAAAGATGATGTTATCTTTCACTAAATGAATCATTATCACACTTATAAGTATACTACATAATTATATAAGCGATAGTATCTCACCAAGACACCGAGAGAAAAGAGATAAAGCAGATCGAGGGAGGGGCCGGCGGTCGGCGCGTGAGCGTCCGCGCCGCCGTCGGTTCCCTTTTCCTTTCGATTTTTTCAGATTAAATCATTCTTGTTCTGTATCTTCGTCGTCTCCTCCGGTCTTCGCTTTGTCAGAGCTATGCCTAGTCACCAATCGCGGTGTTCTTTTCGTAGAGTAATGACGCGGTGGCGGGAAGGACGGCGGTGAAGAGGTTAGTAGTTGGTTTCCACTTCCGAGAGACGGAGTCTCTAACAGATCCGTCGACGCCGGCTTTTGCCTCCGGGACGGGGAGTTTCTTCAACTTCGCCGTCGTCGGTTCTAGCTCCCGGCGGATGAAGGTGCCCACAATCTTGTCTCGCCGGTTCGGTTTCCTAGGTTTTTAGGGTTTAGTTTCTCTTGTTTTTTTGTTTTTTATTTCTGATTGGTTCGTTTGGAAAGAGTCGCTTAAGTTATCGTCGGAAGACGATAAAGCTCGCCGTGAAAGGGTGTGTTTGCATGCAAAGCCTTATCTTCGGTTGGTGGTGGTGATTGTTTAACGGACGAGATCTCACAGCGGTGATGGACTCTCTCCGATATTGGTCCACCGAGAGATCGATGGCGTTTGCAGGGAACGAGTGGAGGTTCGGGAGCGCCGGTGAGTTCCGGTGTACCGAGTGAATGCTCCGGGTGTTAGCAAGAAGAGGTGGAGACACGGTGGCTTTGATCGACGGCGCCGTTGTTTTTCATTCCTTTTGCTAAGGTTTTTCAATTTGGGTCTAGGCCCATTTGGTAGTTGGTTTGGGTAATGAGTCTGTTTGGGCTTTGTTGTAATGGTGGGTTTTGGCCTTTTTCATATATTTAAAATCTTGATGGAAAAAAAAAAAAATCTCACCAAGACACCAAACTCTTCAATTTTTCAAAGAGTAGCAAAAAAAACGAGGGAGCTACAAATCCTAGTTCACCTAAACAAATAGATTCATCGATTATTGAAATGACGTGTGTAGTGGGCGTTGTTATGAATCACCAAATAGTTTGTAGCCATTTCTGATGATTTCAATTATAAAGACTGTTTTATTGCTTCTCGGTGCTTTGTGCATGTATTACTCACCACCTCCTTTCCTTTAATTTTTATTACTCACTATTCTTCAGTTTGTTTGTAATGTAATCACATGTACAATCCTGACTCGAGGGACCCAACAGAATTATATGCGCATTTTCACATGTGTATAAATATATATGTTATGTTCATTACATCGGTTCTCTTACTAGAGACAAAATATCCGGCAAGGTGCCAAGAATAGAGGGTAATCTATATTATCTCCTTTCATAGTAATTACTGCCCTACAAATTGTTCATCCACATAACCCAAAATCTGAAAGAAAAAAAAGGGTAGAGGTCCCCACTCTGTCTAAACAGATAACCACAAACCGAGAGAGAGACTAAGCAGTTACGTTAGACTTGAAAATCCTCGTTAACACGTCTCTCAACACACAAAACCTAACGAAGCTGAGAGGGAGCCTCCTAGTCGACCGTACACACAAGAATGCACCGGCTGCTACTTGAATCCAACGTTGGCGGTGGAGGAGGAGGTGGGTACATGAGGGACATGAACTTCGACGCAAACATGGTGATCATACTCTCTGCCCTGCTCTGCGCTTTGATACTTGCGCTTGGGCTCAATTCGTTACTCCGGTGTGCGGTGCGATGCGGCTTCGGGCTATCCTCATCAGCTGCATCGACTGTGGCGGCGGACAGGCCCGGGTTGAAGAAGCGAGAGTTGAAGAGGTTTCCCGTGGCGGCGTACGGGTCGAGCGGGGTGGAGATAGCTACGACGGAGTGCGCCATCTGTCTGGGGGAGTTCGCGGACGGTGAGAAGGTCCGAGTTCTTCCGCCGTGTAATCACAGCTTCCACATGTCCTGTATCGACACGTGGCTTGTTTCTCACTCTTCATGTCCTACTTGTCGGCACTCGCTCATCGAGTTACACGTGGCAGGATCAACCTAAGCTATAGTAAGCAGGTCAGGGTGATTAGTCGTAAGTTGATTTAGTTATTTGCTAGATTATATATGGACTCGGGAGTCGGGGCAGCTTTAGCAGTTGTAATAGTAGTCTATGGCAGGCAGCTCAGAGTAATTAGTCATAAGTTGATTTAGTTATTTGCAGTTGGTTATTTGCTATAGATTATGGACTCGGGGTAGCTTTAGCAGTTGTAATAGTCTATTACAGTTTTAGACTTTCTTTTAGTAATCACTCAGTTTGCATACATCATGGTTTACGCCTTACGGGGAGTGATTAATTATTATTTTAATACGAAATGCCCGAAAGAAAATATGAGACCGAATAATTTGAGCATAATTACCTGGAAAATTAACAGGCCCATATTACTATTTTATTTTTTAAAAATAACTGGTGGAAAAACTCTCGGATTATTTGAATGAATTGTGAATAACCCATATTTAAGGAGTGTGGGCTTCATCTTGTTTTTTTGTCATACTTGTTTATTTTCTTGTTCTCTATACTAGAATTTAGTTTAAAAATATTATTTTGATTATGTATTTTTTTTTTGCTGTGAATGTCTATCATTTTTTGTCAATCTTTTTTGCGCTTGTTGATTTTAAAAATGTTTTTTTTTTAAATCCACTCTTTTATTTCATTGGCTTTTGTTTAATAATACTTAAAAATAATTTTAAACCGTAAATTATTATCATATTTTGTTTTATGAAATTTTTTATTTACTTTAACTTTTCTGTTTTGTAGATTATATTATTATTTTTATTAAATTAATATTTCTTACAAAAAATAATATTGAAATTTTGGAGAACCATAGGTAGGCTAAGATGTGCAGATGAGAAAGGAGGCTTTTATGCAATACCAGCGTATATGGCTCATTTTAAGCTACGATCTTTTTTACATAAGATTGTGTTTTTGTCCGTGTGTGATAGCATGTGATAACTTATGAGTCACAGCCGTTGTTCTTTTCATCAATATAGTTAGTGTTTAAGAGAGAAGTGTGCGTCAGTTTTGTCCCTTCTATAAATGGCGAAGTAGTACAATATGAGAGAGTATTGTACTATATATATATATTTTTTATTTATTTATTTATTTATTTTTACAAAGTATATCTATATTTTAGGTCAATTATCCAAAGAAAATTTCAAAAATGTTTGAGTAGTTAAAAAAACACACTCCCTCCGTTTCATATTAAGTGTCGTTATAGAGATTTTTTTTTGTTGCAAAATAAGCGTCGTTTTAGTATTTCAATGCAAAATTTGTTAATTTTATTTTGCATTTTATTTTTCTATTGGTTGAGATGTATGGATAATGATGTTTTTGTATGAAAAATATGAAAAATTTAATGATTTCTTAATCCGTGTGCACAACTCTAAAATGACACTTATTCAGAAACAGAGGGAGTATGAATTATCGGTAAGTGATGTTTTAGTTTAAGTGAAACCAGAGCACATGCATAATGCTTACATTGTCGGTTTCCAAATCGCATAGAGTAGGGCTCAAGGCCAAGAGAACCAACATGGGACGATCAGTAACTGTAGGTGATCATTACATAATGGTGGACACGAGAAACGGGCACGTATATGAGCCAGATGTGACGCATCATCTCCTATGGTAAGGACTAAGGAATGTGATGCATGAGAGCAGTCTTGGTTAGACCGTTAGAGTGTGCAGTGTGCTTAGTTGAGTGATTACAGCCGTTTGGGCTTGCTGTTCTATATGATTACAGCCGTTTGGGCTTGCTGTTCTATAATAATGCTATTATTACCTGCGAGAGACGGTGGGAGGGCGGTAGTATGAGATTCCTCACTTTGTTTTGCATGTGCGCAATGCTTAATCAAATTACTTGCAATTGCAAAACATTATTTGCATCTCTGAGAGGTATAGGCCCAACACAACCCAAAAGTTGGTCCATTAGTCCAGTAACATCGATTTTGTTTACTTGTAAAATATCAAAAGCAGTACAAAACCGAAGACGAACGTGCTTCCCTCTTTTGAGAGTGGAAGCAAAAAAGTGGAACTATAAAAGTAATAATGTAAATTACAAAAAAAAAGTAGGGTAAAGTACATACATTGTATACTAGTAATGCACTTTTTAGTGTCTAACGTGGAGAATAAAGAATAGACATGACACGAGAAAAAGCGCAGACATAAAATTTGCATACAAAAATAAGATATGCTAAAAGGGTGCTTGTGTCTCAAATCAAAATCGCCTACGCCTATCATTTTAATAATACTGTATCAGTTAGAGATACATACGTTCTTTGGACCATCATGTGTGAATGTGAGCACTGAGTAATAATAGTAATTATGAATGTCTGTAAATTAGCTGACAAAAGTATACATTTTTGAATGTAAAGCTTACTGGGAGTAAATAATAGCGAAGAGAAATGAGTAAGAGCATCTCTAATGTACACCTTTATATTTTTCTCTAAAATAGAGAAACTCTATTATAGAGGTGGATTTGCTTCAATGTATGCCTCTATAATAGAGTTCCTTTATTTATAGGGGAAAATATAGAGATTTGTCATTTTCATCTCTAAATATAGAGGCAAAAAGTGAGATTCCTCTATATTTTTCTCTATAAATAAAGGAACTCTATTATAGAGGCATACATTGGAGCAAATCCACCTCTATAATAGAGATTCTCTATTTTAAGAAAAAATATAGAGATATAAATAGAGGTGGGTTGGAGATGGTCTAAGTGTGTGGGGACACTCCATAACTCATCAACTCTACAATAATGAACGCATTAGAGAAAAAAGCTTATGCTTGGACCCTTGGGACTCTCACTTCACAATGGTGCTGGTGGTGGACTTCTCTCTTACCCTTTTATTTTTGCTTTATCGTTTTGCTGTCTGACTTTACGTCTCTTCGCAATCAAGATTTTCAAATGTATTATATATTCTTCATTACGCTTATGGTCCACATCTTTTGAATATGTTTAGTGTATGTTAAAAGATTCAAATAAAATGTAGGAATGATAGATAGGGCACAGCAAACAGAGAAACCTCAAACATTTTGATCTACTTTAAGAACCGAAAACAACCTTCAACATTTTGATTACAATGAAACCTCCCAAGTGAGAAAGATTCCTCGAAGTGAGCTCAGCTGACCTGATAAACTCATAAGAAAACAAAACCTTCCTTTAGAAGAAGATGGAACTTTTATATATATGAAAACTGAAGAAGGAATAAAGAAATATTGTTCCATCTTGTTGTCTCGTCACTCAAACTCTTGAGAGGGACACTGTATGAGCTCTAATATTTTCACCACTTCCTCCATCTCAGGCCTATTCGAGGGCACTTGCGACGCACATACCAACCCTAGTTTAATCACTGGTATTGCCTCCTCCGCCGGAAAGTTCCTTCTCAGCCTACCGTCAACGCATTCCTCCACTCTCCCTTCCTCTAACCCCTCTCTCACCGTCTCACACAGCACCATCACGTCGTCCTCCGCATACTCCACCGGCCTCTTCCCCGTCACCACCTCCAGCACCAAGATCCCAAACCCGTACACATCACACTTCTCTGTTATCTTGACCGTCCGGCATGCAAACTCCGGGGCTGTGTACCCCAACGCGCTCTGTACCTTCCCGCTCAAGACACACCTATCCAGGGCCGATGCCAAAAGCCTGGCCAGTCCGAAGTCAGAGACTTTGGCCTCCCCTGTCTCTGCGTCTATGAGCACGTTCGTTGCTTTCAGATTGTAGTGAGTGATGTTACTCCCGTGCAGATAAGCCAGACCTCTCGCTATCCCAAGAATGATGCTGAAGCGTTCACGCCAAGTCAGGCAAGCGCACTCGTCCCCATGGAGATGTCTGTATAAGCTTCCCCCGGAGACAAACTCATGGATCAGGAGCTGCAGGGATTGCGTCCAGTAGTACCCTTTGATCTCAACCACATTCCTGTGCCTCAGCTTGCCGAGCTTCCTCATCTCTCTCTCGAACTCCTCCTGCGACTTTATCAGACCCGAGACCGTCAGTTTCTTGACCGCCACAGGACGCCCATCCTGGAGACTCGTCTTGTAGACCACTCCGAACCCACCGCGACCCACCTCGCAGTCCTTGTTGAGCAACGCATTCGCGCCTGTCGTGTCGAACACATCCGCTTCGCCGGAGAACATCACCAGCTTCCCGAACTCTTGATCTTTACTCGGCGAGCAGCTGAACGTGTCGCCAACCGACATGGCGAGCGCAGCGGCAGCAGCTGCTGCGTCGTGGCGGGAAACGCTAGACTTGGCGTGCACGTTGAGCAGAGTGACGGCCACCACTCCGACGGCAATGAAGGCAGCCGCACCGATGGCGATGAGCGCGGATATGCTCAGAACGCTCTTCCTGATCTGACCGCCGAGAGGCGGACCGGTGGCTGGATTGGAGGAGTTGGGGTTGAGGACGATTGGTTTAGGGTGGACAGAGAGACACGATCTGTTCACGACGGAGCCGCACAGGGATGGGTTTCCGGTGACGGCGGAGAGAGGGATAGCGTTGAAGAAACCTCCAGCTGGCAGCTCCCCCGTGATGTTGTTGTGAGAGATGTTGAAGGTCACCAGGTGGGTAAGTTTCTCTACTTGTTTGGGTAAGCTTCCCGAGAGATTGTTCCTCGACAAGTCTATGTACTGGAGGTTGCTCAGACTCCCAATGCTCCCTGGAATCGCACCGGATAGCTTATTCTCCGACAGATCTCTGCACAAACACAGATTACTTCATTATTAATCCTGAGATGTTATGACAAAAACACACACACAGTTCCTTAACATAGCTTGAAAAAAGTGACAAATAACTAACTGCCGTCAGACTTGTTGAGAATGAACCACATGATGAAAAATGAAACACAAATGATTCAAATTTAGTTTTATAGTAAAAACATCTTAAATAGACCTTTGTATACAAAATTCTTTTGATTCGATTAAATTTAATATTCATTCACAAAAAAAAAACAAAATCACAAGATGCTATGTACTTACATTGTGATGTCAAAAAAAAAAAGTACTTACATTGTGTTCAAAGCCGAACAGTTTGAGATCATTGCGGGAATCTGGCCGGTGAGGTGGTTTCTCTGCAGGTTAAGCTGTTTCAGTGAGACGGCCCCTCCGATCTCAGAAGGAAGTGTTCCGTTGAGAAGATTACTACTCAGATCAAGAATCTCAACGAGTTTCAGTCCTCCAATGCCGCCGGGTACGGAACCGAAGAGAGAGTTGTCGGAGATATTGAGGTGCACCAAACTCGTGAGGATCCAAACGTTAGACGGAATCTCACCGGAGAAACGGTTGGAGGAAAGATCCAGAAGACGAAGACCTTGAAGAAATCCCACGTTGGAGGGGAGAAAAGTGACGTTACGTGATCGTTTGTGGAGGGAACTCTGAGAGAACATCATCCACTTGAGAACATCCCCGGTGAACGAGTTCCTGCTGACGTCAAGAGAAACTAAGCTGGAGCAGTTGGAGATACTCTGCGGAATCTCCCCAGAGAGAAAGTTCGTTGAGAGGTTAAGCTCCTTGAGAGACACGAGGTTTCCCAGAGAGGAAGGAGCTTTCCCAGAGAAGTTGTTAGCCGAGAGATCCAGAGTCTCGAGGTTAACGACCTCCCCGATCCACTCAGGGATCTCTCCGACAAGAGAGTTCCCTCGGAGTCGGAGCAACCTGCACGAGCCGCCGAGTGTTTTCATCGAAACCGGAAGGCTCCCGGAGAAGTAATTATCACTGAGATCAATCCATCTCAAGGAAGAACAAGCTCCGACGTCGGAAGGAAGTTCACCGGAAAACCAGTTTTTCGACAGGTTGATACGGCGGAGATCGTAGAGACCGCCGATCCCGTCGGGGAGGTCTCCCTGGAGGAAGTTATCAGATAAATCGAGAGAGTTCAGGCTCCTGAGGAGCCAGAGCTCTCTCGGTAGCCTCCCGGAGAGGTGATTGCTTGAGAGGTTGAGATGAGTGAGAGTAGAGCAGTAGCTGAGGGAAGCGGGGAGAGGACCGTTGAGGCTGTTTCTAGCCAAGGAGACGGACCTCAACGACCCGCATTGCTCGAAGAACGCGTCCGGGATCCGGCCCGAGAGGTTGTTGCCGCTGAAGTCGAGGAGCTGGAGGGTGCCTAGGTGGGTGAGGTCCGAGTTCAGGGCTCCGGTGAGGTTGTTGTTGGAGAGGACTAAGGTTTGGAGGGAACGGAGACGGAGTAGGCCACGGCCGATGTGGCCTGAGAGAGAGAAGCCGTCGAGGCGGAGCTCGGTTACTTGGTTGGTGGCGGGGTCGCAGACGCATCCGGCCCAGCTGCAGGGGTCGTAGTCTTCGGAGTTCCAAGAGGCGAGGTTGGAGTGAGGGTCTTCGAGGCCGGATTTGAAAACGATGAGGCCCAAAACGTCGTCGTTGAAGGTGGGGTCCGCTCCACTAGTGAATGAAACGGCGAGGAAGAAGAGGAGGAGTGAAACAAGGGCGTCGTGCAATGACATTTCCTCAGGCCCAGTAACGGAATTATTTTCGTTTCTTTTTTTAAATAATAACAAAACAATGAAGGAGAGAGAGAGAGAGAAGAAAGGCTGAGGCTAGTCCGACATGGATGCTGGAGAGGGAAACCAACCAAAAAGCTTTTCTATACCGGAGATTAAGTGCTTTAACATCTGCTTCCCAAATAAAAGAAGTTTCAGGGAACTGATGATAATAAGAGGCAGAGTTTAAACAAAGGAGTGAGATGAAATACAAAAGCAGGTGGAGTAAAAGGGAAGGTAATGGGCTAATCCAAAGTGTTTTTTTTGTTATTAAAATTTTTGTAGAAGCTTATTTTAGCGGATAGTGAGAGAGATGAGAGAATTTGGGAAAGTGGAGAAACAGAGAGAGAGAAAAGAGAGAATGTGCTGTAAACGGCGTAAGCTCCGGAGAGGAGGCTTTATGACTTCTCAAGTCCTGGGGGACAATCTTCTCCTCGCCTTTAACACTTTTGTCTACTTTTTTTTTCTTTCTTTATCTTTCGAAAATAAATAATCGTGAACCCGGTCACGCGTATGATCATAGATTTTGAATCAAATAATAATAGTATATATGGAAGGAGCAAAGCGGATGGAGTAGAAGAGAAGGGATTCTTTCTTTCTTGTCCCAGAGCATGCAATGCTACGCCATCATTTCTCTATGTATTTCTTATAAAAAATACTTATATTACAGCTGAAAAATGATTTATGAAGATGGCGTATAGCTTCCACCACGCCTCAAGCACTACTAGTTGCATGTGTTTCTTATCAGAATTGATTACTTGTCATTTAATTAACACCACTTCAATGCACACAGTGCCGTAAACGGTGCTCACTACAACTGATAGTATCTTCCCTTTGACTTTCTCTCGCCCTGTTTTTCTTTATATCTACTTGAAACAAAGATTTAATTGTTTTTTTTTCAGTGTAGATCACACTGGTTCAATGGAAAATAACTCCTTTGTTATACTGAATCGTGGAAATAAACAAAAAAAAAAAGTTAAAGAAAGAAAAAAACAGGGATAATGAGTTAAATGATGACGATAAAAACACATGCCTACCAAACCATCTCAAGACTTCTCTACCTTTGTTTCATTCCCAAGCAACATTCACATTGATTATGTTAACATTTTTTACATTCATTCCATACTCCTATAAACAAATATCATGCACTTTTATTGGCACAAAATTTTATTTCAATTGTTCACCAAAAAAACTTAAATTTGATTTTGTTTTAGCAAACAAAAAACACATTACAAGGATTCAATAACAATCTTCAGCTTTATTTCAAAGTTAGATGTACTTTTATTAAGAAAACGTTGTGGTGTACGAATAAATGAGTAACTGACACCAAAAGGATGGCCCAACTATCTGATGGACCTGGCCAGTATAGTTTTATAGCATCTATGATATAAAAAACAGTAAGCAGCATAAACGGACTTCCCACAATGGCTAAATTAAGTGTAGAAACCCCCATAAATAAAATTTATATGATCAAATTAAGGCCTGAAGTTTGAAGGTGCAGTGAGTGAAGCCTCTGTTCTTACAACTCAAGCTGAGAAGAAGGTTGACTATTGGGATGGTTATCTAGAGGCATGTATTGGCCATTATCGCTCTTATCTCTGAGTCCATATATGTCTGCAGCACATAATCAATTAAGCAAAACCGTCCACAGTCAAAATTAGTTTATTATGTATATATCCAAGTCTGAACTAGTATGTTTTAGTAGGCATACCCGGATTCTGTATTTGTAAACTGTGTAAGCTCCCAAAGCAGCTGCTCCCATTCCCATTATTATTATCCATATCACTCCCCAACTTACTTCTCCTCTTGCATCCTTACCTGTGTCGTCAGTTACAATGCAGTTTAAACGTTTTTATCTTGATGGTCGACCATTGTTTCCAATAATTATTCGATGAATGGTGTGTAAAAATAATATACTTATGCAAATGTCGTGCTCTCTGATGTAAAGCAGGCTTCCGCTACAGCTACATTCATAGCTTCCCCATGTGTTCTTGCATTTGCAGCTGCGACATTGGCACGCTGTTTTCTCTTCACACTCATTCACATCTGTATTTGTAACACATTAACAACATGTGGGGATTTTAGTTTTTTAGTTCAAGCTCTCATATTTCATATGTATAGTTTATTCAAAGAATACCTTCGCAGTTTTTGAGCCCATCTCCCTTGAATCCAGGTGGACATTTGCAGCCTTTCGAGTGATCATCCTGAACAACAGCAACACCAACAAAAATAAAAGTTAAGAATCAATCAATGTAAGTCAGATATATATATATATATATATATATATATATATATATATAAAAGAGAGGGAATGTTTAAACAGAGGATGGAAGTTAGTTAGTTTTGAGATATGCCATATTACACGGCAAGCCGAATATGTTCTTCCCATTTGAGTTTGTTTCCAGCATCCTCCATTGTTTATCCCACAACGCAGTGCCCCTGAAGCTGCAATATCCAAATTTAAACATGTGAAAAATAATATCATTAAGGTGATCATAAAATACATTTGAGTTTTTTTTACCTTCACATTGTGTGTAACCATCACCCAAAAACTTGACACCTTGAACAATGGGACATTGACATACTCTTCCTCTGAAAGTGTCCTGCAATAATGATACTTCTTTTACTGAAACATATACGTAGTAGATATATATGTAGGCATAATATAACAAAACAAGAAAAATTAATTTCACCCTGCAAGCTGTAATGTTGGTAGTCTTATCCTCCCAACACCCTCCATTGTTTTGTAAACACTCGTTGGTTTCTATGTCTGTGCAATCACAGAATCAAGAACCATACGTTAAAAGTAGTGTATATCAAATAGAGGTATGTATAGGACGTAAAGAGGACCTTCGGTTAAGCATATGGGTGGCTCAGTCGTCTCGCGGAACCCTGAGCAAAGGGCCTTAAGCACTGCCGATCTCTCCAACTTCCCTGTGATAATGAGATTATTAAATAGAAAAAAACCTTAATCAATTTAAACATGAAAAACGGTACTATGAAAATGGTATTTTAGGCAATTTTCCGAAGAACTTCCTCACCTCTGTATTGTCTATTGTTTATCACAATAGTTGGTAGTATTGTCACATCTCCTCGCGAGCCTTTCCCAACCTTAAAATAAGCAATCAATAGTTAGAAGAAGGTTTACATTTGTGGAAAAAGAGGGAAAAAAGAGAGCTCACTTGTGCTTCTTGTTCAGCTCTGAGAACGGGATTCTCAGTATTTGCTTCAATGTCCCCAATGCATTTGTCTACTTTACTTACATCGACTCCTACTCGAAAGACATATATAGATAGAATAAGATATTGTCAAGAGATATAGAATAAGAAGAAGATGTTGCGTTTACCAAGAGAGCGAATAACTTGATCAGCGCATAGTTTGTTATACTTTTCCTGTTTCATAGGACAACGGATGGCGAAGTCGGTGACATAATCCCACCAAAGCCAAGGCTTACCACTTTCATTCATCACCCTAAAGAAGCAAGCCTGGCGCAAATTCTGAACGATCACGTCTCTCCCGTTGTATCCTCTGGAGAAATCTTGCTCAGGGTCAGGAGCACAGTACCTTCCTCCGTTGATGCACTGCGACTTGCACTGCCTGCTAGCCAGAAACGCTTCGGGGCAGTACCAGGTGATGTAGTGGGGAGTGAAGCGAGTGTAGCCTCCTTTCTCGAGAATCTGAGCAGCTCCTTTGAACCTCTTGAGGAACCGGATCTGCGCGTCGCATTTGGGTCCGCACTCGTCGTTGCTGTTGGTCCAGAGCTCGTAGGCCACTCGGTCGTTAGGGTGCGGAAGAGCCTCCCGCCAGTCGAGGCTTATGTGGACGGGCTCTCCTTGTTCTATGGCCGTTTTGATGGCGCTACCTAGAGATCTGCTCAGCAGCGCTGAAGGGATCGTGATGTTCTGGAGGTAATCCGCGTCTGCTGTCTCGTCCTCTGGCGCGTCCATGGTGATGAGTGGCTCCGGCCTGTTGTCCGCCACCAAGATGGTAGCGGCACCAGCTCGTTGCGCGTTCCATGCCTTCAAGGTGAAGTAACAATCTGGCGGGGGAAAATTACAACAAAAAAAAAACAGAGTTAGCTTGCGTAGCAAGTCATAAGTGAATCAAAGAGAGAGACCTCCTCGATCGACGAGAACGAATGTGGGCAAACCAGCGACTCTAGATCTGAAAGAGACTTCGAAATCGTCGAAGGTCTTGCAAGCCTTCTGGTTAGCTTTGGGGTAAACGACGGAGCCGGACATGCTTCCACCGTACTGAGGAACACCAAAGTTGCCGAGGGCGCATTCGTAGACTCCTCTGATGGACTCGGGAGATGTCACTCGCAGGCTGTTCTTCTCAACCACGAACCTCCCCATGCACGAACCCCACCACCAACACACCATCACCCATCGCATTACAGATAACCTACTTACACTCGTCATGATCCCACCACCCGATAGATGCATTTTTTTTTCCAGGTTGATTTCTAATATTGGCTTAAGCTCTTTCTATTTTCTCTCTTTCACTTTTTCCCATAAAAAGAAGAATTGAAACTGTCAAACTGACTCTCAGATCAAATATATCTTCCGCTTTCTCCTGTTTTTTTTATCCTATTAACTTAGTTAATGAGCTTTTTTTATTGTAAATTATGTGAGCCTTTTTCTTCTGACTATATGTTTGATCCATTTTCTATTTTCTCAAAGTTATATATGCCTTATCCATGCAAGCCTTTTCGATTCCTTTTTCGAGTTTTTCTGGAGTTCATCCCGTCAGATAGTATTTAATTATTCTATTTTCAATATCTTATAAAACAAAATATTACGAATTTATCAAATTACATTATATTTTAAAATAAATAAAACTATCAATAGTTACAAAAATAATATTTTAATATTGTTAACATCAACAAAATAAACTCTAAAACTTAAATATTAAACACTAATTAAACTTTAAATACTTCGATAAACCCTGAACTTTTTGGTAAAATTATAAACCATAGGGTTTGAGTTTACACAATGGTTCGGATTTAGGGTTAAGTATTTAGAGTTTACTGTTTTAAAATTTTAATTAGTTTTTAGTGTTATGATTTAAAATTTATGATTTACCCAATAGTTTAGAATTTATCCAAAGATTAAATGTTTAGGATTTAGTATTTCGCTGGCGGCGTTAACAATATTAAAAAATATTTTTTGGCAATTACTACTATTTTTATTTATTTTTGATATATAATATAACTTGAATTTTTTTAATACTTTATTTTTTTTAAAAAAATATCAAATCTAAAATAACTGAATATTGGTGAACCCAAAAAAAATAAATGATATACCAATGTACAAATAGAGGTATAGAATACTATACAAAGCAGCAACATAAAATAAATTATATAAACAAAAATATACGACATATGTTTGTTTTTTTTTCTTTTTATATACGACATATGTTGATAACAAATTATTTGTAGAAGTGAAAATTAACGTTGCTTTTTTTTTTGCAGTAAGCACGCTAACAGAATATGTGATCTGTTATTTTCCTTCTCTAGAATCCGTCTTTATTTTGATACGATAGGTATGTTATTTTGCCATTTTAATCCTTTTCCATATCATATAATAAATACTCTTTGTATCCATAACATGCGTCAACATAGTACTGTTCTTTGTATTAAAGTAGATTCTATAGAATTTCTTTTGTGACTCCGGTAAATTGACCATATATTCTTTTGTTTCTCATAAAGTTCATTAGATTATTGTGGAAGCAGAATGAAGAAACGGCGGCCGGAGCCACTGGTGGTGCTTGCAAAAATGAAATGGTGTTTGTATACTATCGACTTCATTATTGCTCGGAGAGAAACAATTATTGGAAAAAAAAAGACGATAACAATTTTGCCTTTCGATCCCTTTTATTTCCATCTTGTAGGACCTTTATATTAGTTTAGTTTTTTGTTGTCAAAAAAATATTTATCTGTTTTAAATGCTGAAAATTGACGATTTTTTATAGTGCATCATGCTATTTTATATGCAAACGCCTACTTCATCTTGTATTCTCATCATTTTAGCTACTACCATTTATTACTTTGAAGGTTAAGTATAATTATCAAACATATTAAATATCTTCAACGACATACGAAAATACATAGCGAATTCAATACTGAAATTTTAATTAAATATGATTCTATATTATCAACCATATGTTTATTTATAATTTTACTATTTCTAATAACAAGTCTAGGAATTGTTATTAACTTTAATACAATTTATTTGTTTTCAT
The DNA here is from genome assembly GCF_000801105.2 of Raphanus sativus. NCBI lineage: Eukaryota > Viridiplantae > Streptophyta > Magnoliopsida > Brassicales > Brassicaceae > Raphanus > Raphanus sativus. The sequence goes on along the minus strand of NC_079512.1, from coordinate 24,569,583 downwards.
TTACCCACTCAATTCTAAATCATAACAGTCCAACTGGTATTAGCATTATGGTCCAACTTCATCTTTGCAAACGCAGCAAAACTGCATATACAAAACAATAGTATTTAAAATGTAATCTATCTTATTAAAACAGAAACATTCTGATGGACCTAACATTTATTTTGTAAGTTTTTAAATTAAATACACTTTTATACTTTATAGTTAAAGATACATTAAATCACTAATGTTTCTTTCTTTATACTACTATCCCTGTTTCCAAACAATATACTTATTTCTTTATACTACTATCAATGTTTCTAAACAATATATTTTTATACTACTATCAATGTTTCCAAACAATACAATAAGTAATCTTAGTTATTTTATATCTATCATTTTGTAGAAACGTCATAATTTCATAAATTGCCAAATAATGAACTTTAAAATTTGGATTATAAGATTACAAATTATGAAACTATTACAATTTAAATCCAATTAGATTACATATCGGTCATCCATCAGTTCAATCGGTTAGTCTCGGGTTTTAGTGATTTTTAATATGAATATTTTGAAAACATAAATTGAATTGTCAGATCTCCGGATTAACCGGTATTGTCACAATCGGGTTGAATTTAAAAACACTGATTTGAAGCAAAAATATTTTAAATACACACTCTTTAAAATTACCAAAATATTTGTTAAGTTATTAGTGAAATTTTTCATCGTAAGATATCCCGCGCTTCAAAAGCGCGGGTCAAAATCTAGTTATTGTTATTTTAAAAGCATCTTCCAGTATTTAATATAAAACATATAGATTTATCTAGACAAAATAGTCAAAATTAATTATGTGTATACCTTGTTTTCCTCCAACCAGTGGGAAATGCATTCCTTATGATAGATATGAGCACATGGCAAAGTCGATATCGTATCTCCTTTCTTGAATTCAATAAGACATATCGAACACCTTCAATATTCCTCAAAACCAATACAAACCAATAAGAATCCCAGCCCAAGCTTATATATTTACCATTGAAAAAAAATGATGCAAAAAGAAAATTCTCTATATCTAAAATGAGTCTTAATTTTTTCGAGTTCTCAGTTTTATTTATATGAAATATATTATCTGAATTAAAATTAATTATCAGAGGTTTTAAAATATAGTTTTGGTTAATGATATATTTGTTCCTTTGTAAAAATAAAAATATACTGAATAAGAAGAATATTTATTCTGTAATCAAAATATTAAAGAATAACAGATAATATATATAGATAAACTATTCATAGTTTCATAAACGAAACAATAAAACAATAAAAAATATTCTTACTCAGTTTCTCCGGAGCTAGAAGAAACTTTCTTCCTAAACCACGAAGTCGCGCCAAACTTATGAGATGGTATTTTATCGATTCTACTCTTGGCTAATCCTTTTTTGACCGATCCAATTGATTCTCCTAATTCATTCAGTTCCTAACCAGAAGTATGACATCTCCTAAATCATTCAGTTACTTATGTACTATTAAAAACGTCAAGTAACATTATCATTATTAAGCCCTTTTTCAAAAAAAAAAAACATTATCATTATTTTTTAAATACCTCATAAGTCATATTGTCAGGATCAATATCACCACTAGGAGGAGACTGAAAACTGTGAGATGAAGTATCTATGGAACCCCCAACATGACTTTGTTGGTGTGATGAACTTCCACGGTGATGGGTGAGCGAACGATTCACTACAAATTAAAAACAAAATGCATATTTATACTATTTCTATATTACTTTACAACTTATATACATGATGCTGAAATGCGTTTGATACCTTCCATGTCTTGGAATTGATTGATAATTTGATTTACGTTGTCCGTTGGAGAACCATGATTTTCCATATCTTGGGATAATACAGATCATATTAGAATACATCAACAACAACAAGAAATACAATTGTACAACACCTCCAACCTATATTTTAAAACTTGTGTTCGACAAATAAAATAATCTAAACAGCGATAAGAAAAACATACATTCTTCTTCTTGCAACATTTTAGCATATTTTTCGTCATCACTTAGAGAAATTTGAGGATAGCCTACATTTAGCCAAATTTTGTAAGGAATCAATTAATCAAATAGAGATGCAAATCAAAACATCATGACATACACAGATCTCAAATAATTTTTAGGAACATGAATTTTCAGTTATTGTACTTTCAAACTGGAATTAATATTCAGTTTATAGCATTTTGGGTAAGATTAAATTAAGAAAAGGATGGTTTGATTCTTTTACAACACAAGCAAATTGAGACATTAACTTACAAACTGTGATTTTAATTTAGACTAACAAAATTACCTTCCATATCTTGCCATTCTTTTGCCAGCTTTTCATCAGAAATTAGAGAGGCTTCTACATAATTTTGTAACAACAAAAAAATAGATGGTCATAAGAGCATCTCCAATGTAAAACATCATTTTTTTTCTCTAAAATGGAGTAAAAGTGATTATGGAGTAAAAATGCTCCAACCCCACTCCATTTCTCATTCCATAATAGAGTGATGAACAAAAAAAATTAGATTACTCCATTTATGGAGTAAACTCCATTATGGAGTGAGAAATGGAGTGGGGTTGGAGCATTTTCTACTACAAACTCACTTTTACTCCATTTTGGAGGAAAAAATGGAGTTGGGTTGGAAATACCCTAACTAATCGTCTAGCAATTTGACAGTATGTAATAACTTAAAATATTAATTAATAATTGATGATTGCATAATCAGAAACCAAAGAAATCATACAAGCGTCTACATAATTTTGGAACTACAAAATATATAATTATACTAAATCAAGGTTAGCTGAAAACAAAAAGCACTATACGTATGTGTTTATATTATAACAAACCTTTTAACGGTTTACCTTGTTCTCGTCGTTGAATCTGCCTTGCAGTAACTTCATCGGAAATTGTCGATTCAGGATCATCATACAACAGAGACGCTGCCAAAGCTTCATCAATCTCTAACTGGTTAATTGGGTGCATTTTCGTTTGTTTAATTTATAAAGGAAAAATATACAAACTGAAAGATCGTCAAAAACTAAAAAGAAATTAGGCCACAATCATTCCATCATCACTTAACCATTTTATAGAACCCCGGAGTTTTTTTAGTAAGAGTTATTTTTGGTGTGATTAATGATATTAATTAGATCAATTAAAGAGGTAGCACGATGTAAGAATTTGTGTCATGTTCTCGTGACTAAATGAGCATGTAATGTTCATTAATTCTCTTTTACTGAATGTAATGTTCATTATTTTCCAACTTCAGTTTTAATATATTACCAAGATTTCATTTTGTTTATTTAAAACTGATTATTAATTTAAAATGATTCTAATTCTTAATTATGTTGGGTTTTCACATTTTCAAGATCGACCTGGTCTTAGGTCATTACGTATGAAATATTTATTGATTTAAGTATGTACTAAAAACACCGGATGTAATATTTTTGTTATAATTTAAAGATGATATAAATATCTAATTGCATAATACTTTCATTATTATAGTGTATTCATGATATATATTGTCTATTTTAAAATAAAATATGTTTCTCACATACTTTGTACTGGTCATAGTGGAGTGACATCATGATCATACTTCTCTTACAATATATTACTCCCTCCGTTTCATATTACTTGTCGTTCTAAATTTATGCACACAGATTAAGAAAACTTTTAATTTTACATATTTCCAAAATAAAAACACTATTACCAATACAACTAACCAGATATCAACCAATAAAAAATAGAATATAGAATATTATCAATAAATTTTGCATTGAAAACCGAAAACGACACTTATATGATTATATACTCAATAAAATCTTCATTAATATTTATTCTGTATTAATTGTAAAATAACACAAAGAATTTATAAATACATAATAATGTCTAATAATATATGTTTTCAAAATTTGTATTCATTTAAATATATTTGAATTTTAAAAGACGTGTAAATCCTTTATATTGGTTGACATAAAAATAATTTAAAAGCATCGATTGTCTATATTTAAATATTTTATTTTATAACTTAAATTTTTAATCGGAGAGAGTTTCTTATTAGAAGCCATCGTGAAGTTTGTGATTTTTCTAAGAGCATCTCCAACACACCCCTATTTTCTCCTCTATAATAGCATTTAGAGTTAAAACCACTCCAACCCACCTCTATTTTCACCTCTAAAATAGAGATTGCTATTTTTTCCTCTATTTATAGAGGAAGAAATAGCATTCCTCTATATTTTACTCTATATTTTAGAGATCTCTATTTTAGAGAAATACATTGGAGTAAAACTCATCTCTATTATAGAATTCCTCTATTTTAGAAGTAAAAATAGAGAAATACATTGGAGATGGTCTAATAAAAACCCTTGAATACATATTTATAAAGACTTTGAGATGGTTAGGTTTCTCGCAAAAGCTAGAAATTCGTATCAAGGATCTAAAAATATACTTTACCCCGAATATTAGGGTTGGATATTTAGTCGATACCCGAATCTGACCTGAAAAACCCAAACCAAAATAGTAAAATACCATAACGAATATTGAATTAGAAAAAGTTGGATAATTGGAGTCTAAACCCGAACAAATATTCGAAGATAACCAAACATATGTATAGTTAACCTATATTTTTAATTTACTTCTATCATTTTATTCAAAATATTTATATTGATATTGTACATGGTTCAATATCATATAATATACATATAGTTGTAGACAAAATGATTTACTATTCACTTAAAATGCATGTTAAACTTCTTGTTTCGTGTATTAACAAATGTTGCATTCAAATTTTTAGAAATAAAAAAAAACAAATTAGTGTTTTGTATTTTAAAATTTTTGTTTTCAAACCTATTAATCGTTCAACCTATTAATTTTTAAAATATGAAATATCTGAATCCCACCTGATGTAAAAAATATATACATAAACAGGTTCTAGAATCATATACTGAAATACCCAAAATATGAAATATCCTAGCCAAATCCGACTGAGTACCCAAACGCTCTGACCTACCTAATGTTGTGGATACAGTTTAATGATGACCGAAATCCGATTACCAAATATAGAAGAATCGTATAATATAGTTAATGTTTACTCTCTCTGTTTTTAAAAGATAGTATTTTTAGCGTTTTCACACATATTAAAAAAATACATTAAATCACTATAATAAATTTATTGTTTTCTGTAATTTTCAATTTTCAATAATTTTTGGCTAATAGTAATCTAATAAAACCAATTAATTTTCTTAAAGTTTACAATTTTTTTAGAAAATATAAAACAACCATCTTTTAGAAACAATTTTTTTTTTTCAAAACAATCATCTTTTAGAAACGGAGAGAGTATTATTCAATTCAAACATTAATATTCAACAGAATATAAACATGCCATATATTGTGTTTATTCCATTTTCTTTTGGAATAGTTGACCTCTTTACTTCCATTGTATAATCTTCTTTTTGCTGAATTTCATTTCCTTTGCGATTAAATGTTAGCACTACTCCTACGTTTTTCACTGTGGACTGAGGAAAAAAGATTCACTGTGCCATTATTACGGACTAATACGACAGAATAGAAATGTTAAATTTAATCGAGAAGAACAGTATTTTATGTATAGTTAAGTACACTTTTCCCGGTTCCGTTGAGGAACGCCTCTTCTCATTCTATGATTTGTGTGTATAATTTCTCTCAATGGTCGAGCTTTCTACAAAGAGCGATACAAGAACATGTTCTCTTCTGTAAGCTTATTGCATGTGCATTCGCTCTCCGCATCTTATATGGTTCAGCCGCTCCTGGTGGCATGAATGTAAGCAGGACCAGCCTTGAGTCAAGCCTAATGAAACATTTGCCTCAAGTCTTTGAAATTTTTGAAAAAAATTATATGGATATAAGCCTTCAAATTTGTATAAAAAAAATTTCAGTCTCCAAATTATTAAATTTCCTCTTAACTGGTCTATGGTCCCTAAAATTTCAGGGCCGACCCTGAATGTAAGTTATCTTATCACTGTAACAGAAAATTAATGTTACATGAATATATGAGATAATTAAATTTGATTGTTAATGCATTCTAGTTAATTAGATTACAAATTAGGTTCTAGTAAATATATATATATATATATATATATATATATATATATATATATATATATATATATATATATATATATATGGTGCGATCTGGATCAGCCTCAGAACTAAGAATTTTGGTCACTGAGAAAATGTAGTAGATATGATTGGTGTGTCGAACCAACGCTTCAATTCTTTTGATTTTCTAATATAACAAAAGTAAAAACTCGTTTAATTATCTATACTGTAAATTATATTACTATATTTTTTCTTGCATTTTCATTTTATGTTTCAAAGTTTTGACTTATCTGGTTTGACATATTTTGCTATATTTCTAACATGTTCACATCATATGCACAACAATTCTTTATATAGTTACTTAGTGAACACATTTAAATATTAAAATACGATAAATAGAAAGAAAAAAAAAAGAAGAAATTTCCACCATGGATGATAATTTTTCGAGTTTCATGATTTTATTTGGTGATAAATTACTATTTAACACCTTAACAATAGACCTTGCGTTTGCACACACAGCATACCTGCATAAACAATAATAAATTGCATTAGTTTTTAGATATGTAACTTTCAATTCTGTTTAAAATAAATATAAAGTAACTTTCAGTTCTGCCAACGTAGCATGTTTATATATATACTGAAATGAAAATCTAAACTGAATTTATGTTCATACCGTGCTTTTTTTCAACCACTCTGAAATGCAATCTGTATGGTAGATATGATTACAAGGGGTCAATGTGGTTAATCTATCTCCCTTCTCAAAGTCGATTAGGCATATCGAACACCTATAACATCATCCCAAAACTATATCAAACTAAAACTAAAGGCATATGGTCTAAACCAAAACTTGTATATGTAATATATTTTAACCAAAACTATCAATTTCTTATATGGATTAATAATGCATGATATTGGTAGAGTAAATCAATACACAATAAAAAATATAAACGAGGACCAGCAAGCTGTATATATATGTACAGAAGTTGCGGTAAAATTATATGTACAGGTTGAAGAATATATAGTGATATGAACGTACTGTGAATCATCTGCGACAAACTTCTTTTTCTTTTCCCACCACCACCTGCATTTGGGCGTTTCTCCATACTTATGAGTTGGTAATCGGGAGACTTTTGATTGAGGCAGTCCTCTATTGACGTCTCCCACTGGTTCTATTAACTCATTCACTACCTGCTCACCGATAGAACAAAAGTTAGGGGTATCGATCAATTTTTTTTTGATAAGTGTATCGATCTATATATACATATATATTAGATTATATCATGGAATAGGAGCTAGTATGCATTAAATTTTCGGTTTGTCATTGCGATTACCTCCACGGTCATATTTTCGGAATCAGCGTGTCCACTACTTGACCCTATATCCGAGAAACTACGTCTATACATGTCTGTGGAGCTATTACCATACATATGGCCAGTAAATGCTTCTCTACACTAAAACATTATAAGAAAATAATATTTTGCGGTAAATTAATGTGTTTCTTCGTAGAGTTTAAAAACAAACAAACGTTTACGATATAGTCATTACTACTACCGGAGGGTAATCATGGACGTGAAAATATGGAACGGGACAGTACAGGCAAACAAATGGCAGAGTATCATGGCCGTGAGGATACGGAACAGGACAGTACGGACAGACAAATCGCTGAGGACACTCAGTTGGACAAACCATACACGGAGGAATCATCACTACAAGATGAAAATATGTTTGAAAAGAATATCAAGTTAAGTGATACAACATTTGATTTCAATTTATTACATATAAAATATGTTTAGAAGGAAGGAATAAAAAAATAATTAATTAATTATATTACAAAATACCACAAACTCAGAGTTGTGAAATTTCAACCAACGTCAAGAACTCACATTAGCTGATGAGTGAAGATTGATATATTGATATATATATATATATACAAGTGTACCTGTAAAGGGATCCTACATCTAACAACACAGATATTACATATTACTTAATTCTTCTCATATCAACTATGAAATTCACATTTTGGCAAAAAAAAAACCTAATTCTATAATAGTATCAGATTTTTAGGTCTTGCAAGTTCTACATGGTCATGTAATGAAGAGTGCACATGAACTTCTTTGAATTTTGCGACACAAAACAGTTTATTCTAATTGTATAACAAACATCACATATCTTAATTATATCAAATTATTATATAAAATTCTTAAACTGAAAACATATATTTTAGTGTGACAGAAAGTTAGGGTAATTAAGGATCATGAAACATCGATCACTAATGTCAATTATGATTGTTTTTATGTATTGTGTTAATTACAAACACACACACACACATATATATATATATATATATATATAAATGTATATATATATATACACATACATGTATATATAAAGATTCGCACCTTTTTTACAAATACTATAGTATAGTCTTTTTGAAAGATACTTTTGGTAGTAGCTAGGATATCAACAAGACATAATAAGAATTTAGAAGTTTCATATATACAAAATCTTTTAGCAAAAAAAAAAGTTTCATATATACACCTCTTGATTTTGTACAACGAGTTATATACTAGATGTATACCAACTTATATCAGAATCTTGTATAATATAGAATTAAATGGAGAAATATTTGTGATTTGGCTACAATAAATGTAATTAGTTAGTACATATCTAATATTTCAATTTTTTTACTAATGTATATTGAAATATGTATATAAATTCTTAAATTTAAATTAATTCAAATCTCGTGTATAATATTAATAGCACATAAAGATCTTAATATATAAATTTTAACAGTTTTATTGTATTTACTCTTTATGCCTCTTATTTTGTTTCTTATAACAATTATTTAAATTTTAAGTAGTTTTAGTTTATGTCATTTAAGCTAATTCGGCCATATATCAAAAGCAATACATCAAACAGTCATTACAACAAAGATTATGAATGATTTACCTTGTTGCTGTTGAATCTGCCTTAATGTAACTGTATCACAACTTGTCAATTCAGAATCATCATACAGCAGAGACGCTGCCAAAGCTCCATCAATTTCCACCTGGTTCGGTTGCATTTTTGTTTGTTTTACTATTTTTCAATAAAATTTTATTGTTTATTTCAAAATTCAAAACTCAGTTAAACATGTCATGATGAAATCCGAAAGCTTTTAACGAGAGTTATTTTTGGTGAGTATCGGTATGGATTAGATCAATTAAAGAGGTAACTAGCATGCCACAAGAATTTGCTTCATGTGTCCGTGACCAAAGGAGAATTACAGCATGTAAACTTCATTAATTACATTGATATTACGTGTTCTAAACTTCTTATAACGTAAAATTCAAATTTAGTATGCTATTCATTGATAATATTTTGTTAATTTTAACTGGTTTATTTTTTAATTAATTTTAATTGATTCAATCTATTTTAATTTAAATTGATTCAACTATTTATTAACTTTTGATGGATTAACTCTTTCATTTGATAACTTTATCATTTTTCTCCACCACAAAGTAATCATTTTAATGGTTGGATCAACCCCATTAGTTTCAATACGATTATTTCTAAAAAAAATTCAAACAAGTTTGCAGTTATTATCTAAAATTAAATTTTAATATTTTTTTTACTACTCTGTATCTAAATTCTATTATTAGGTTTAAATATATTTTTTTTGGTAAAATAAAACTAGTTTCTTTGTTTGGTAAGCAAAATAAAATTAATACAAATATGTTCTGTAGAACATGTTACTTTTGGTTTTAACTTTTTGTAACAAACATTAACATTATAAAGAAAATAAAATTTTACAAGAAACTTTAATACTATAAGTAAACAATATATTTGAAGTAAAATATATCATTAGTCTCAGTGACTGAACCATCAATATTATGGGTCTGATTGTTATTATGACTTTCAAGAGTTTTACTGTTGAGACTTTTAATTTTAGGTTTGCTATTAAAACTTTTGGCTTTTAAAAAAATTAAAATGATTTTAGAAATTGCTAAAAGCCTAAGTTTGTGGCTTTGAGAAAAACAAGTCACATTAAGAGTAAAGTTAGTTACTTTGGCTTTGAATTTTATTAAGAATAGGACTTTAGAAAGCAAGTCTGATTGGTAAAAAAGTTAGACTTTAAAAACTTTAGAAATAAGCCAAAGCTTCTAAAGCAATCAAAGTTAAAATCCCAATTGGACTCTTTATGTGTTGGAGATAATTAATCCATGAAACAATTTTTCTTGCTTAGAGTTAGTCTTCTTCACATGTTCAAATGATTTGATCTATGGATCATGCTTTCTTCCTGGGACAAGACTTGGGTTCACCCTCTGTGGTGAACCTTTAAATTCACCACTTGATTTATGACTAATCAAAGTGACATGTGGATAATTAAAAAAAAAATATTAAACATATTTAAAAATAGCTAAAAAAAGAATAATGCCAATACTAAATCTTAAATCTTAATTTCTAAACCCTAAACATTAATTCCTAAATCCAAACCCTATACCCTAAACTCAAATACTAAATCCTAAATCTAAATCCTAAATCCTAAACTCAAACTGTATACGCTAAACCCAAATCCTAGACCCTAAACCCAAATCCTATATCCAAATGCTAGACCCTAAACCCAAACTATATACTCTAAACCCTAATCCCTAAACCCTAAACCCAAACCGTAAACCCTAAATCTAAATTTTATATCTTAAACCCAAATCATAGACCCTAAACCCAAACCATATACTCTAAACCCAAATCCTAAATCATAAACCCAAATCATAAACCCTAAGGGTTTACGGTTTGGGTTTAGGGTTTAGAATTTGGTTTTAGGGTATACGGTTTGGGTTTAGGGTCTAGCATTTGGATCTAGGGTTTAGATTTAAGGTTTACGGTTTGGATTTAAGGTATAGGATTTGGGTTTAGGGTTTAGGATATGAGTTTAGGGTTTAGGATTTAAGTTTAGGGTATAGAGTTTGAATATAGGAATTAATGTTTGGGGTTTAGAAATTAATATTTAGAGTTTAGAATTGACATTATTCTTTTTTAGCTATTTTTAAATATGTTTAATGCTTTTTTTTTAATTATCCACATGTCACTTTGATTGGTTATAAGTCAAGTGGTGAATTTAAAGGTTCACCGCAGGGGATGAACCCAAGTCTTGTCCCTTTTCCTGTCTTCAGTAAAAGAAGTTTTTTTCTATATTTAAAGGTATTTTAATATATAACTTAGATTTCGACTACAAAACCTATAAGAGAGATTCTTAAACATAGAACACGGGAATCGACAGTTATTCACTTTCAATTATATAAGCAGATAACTAAAACTAGAATGTACGAACCAATACATACATTATAATCCCATTTTATTTTACTCTAATTGTTTGGCGCTATAAAAAGGTGATAATCAAAACTACGTTACTAAAAAGCTGAGCCAGCATAAACGCGCGTGACCCAACGCGCCCCTAAATTTTTTCTCTCAAACCCTAAGACTCTTCGAACCCAATCTCCGCCCCTGCTTAGCCTCTCTGTCGCCGTCTGGCGTCGTGAGAGGGCCCACGAGACTCCCGCTTTGTCCACCTTCGCCTCACCCCTTTGTTAATCCACTCTCCTCTTTCCTCCTTGCGCAGTGGCTCTGGATCCGGTTGTTTTCTCCACTGGATAGACGGGATTCAAAGGCGTTTTTGGATTCCTCTGGAACACCGGCGAGGCGAGAGAAGTCTGGGTTACTTTCCGGGCCTTGGGTCTCTTGTTAGTCGCCGACTGCGCTCGAAGCTGGGTCAGCTTTAAGATCCGAGACCGCCGGAACATCAGACGCGTAGCTACCGTCGCCGTTCCTGCACATGTTGTCTCGCTCCAGTTGGTTTCTTCTAACATTTTATCCAAGGTTTTCATAGAGTTTCTCCACTCTGATTGAGTGAAAAGTGGTTCTGAGGTAACCCACTGAGAACCTCTAATCCTTAGTTCGAGAATCAACAACCATGGCGTTTCCCATTTCTCGTTTGTTTTCTTCTTCTTGCTACCGATGCTGTCCATTAGGGCTTTGAGGACATCCCTTTATCTCGGCGTCACTTGCAAAAAGGCGAAGACTTTCTTTTACCGGTTGAAATGTCTGTCTCAGGGAGTTTCTACTTCCTCTGTGCTTCATTTCCTGTTAAACTTTGCTCCGACAGTGAGTTCTTTGTAGCACCAGTGACCTTGCCGTTCTTATGTGTCGCGTGGCCGGATGGAGGCTGATTATACCGCCTGCGCTTGACCGTAACTTGTGCTTCCTTGTCATGCGGTGTAGTCTTGGGGTTACGTTTAGCTCTTCGTCGAGATAGCTAGGAGTTCGTTCTGTTTGATGTCTTCCTCCAGCAGTGCCCCGGGGTGAGAGCCAGCCATCGCCGTTGAAGCTGTTGGAGCCACTTCGGTGAGTTCGACGGAACATCCTCTCAGTCTATACTCTTGCTTTGCAGGTCTGTCCAACTTTGCAAGAAGTGCTTTGGTTATAGGAGCTCTATATTGTTGTATCTTGTCCTAGAAATTTAGTTAGTTCGTGCTCTCCATTTTCTTGGAAAGCTTTGAGTTAACTTGTTAGATTCTTAGGGATTTTTTTAGAAATTTTTACGGCTCCTAAAAATCAGAATGGCTGTTAAAGCAGACCATGGATGCAACTTATCTTGTAACCAAAACTTTAATTTCTGTGAAATGATATTTACAATTTAGCAAAAAATACTACGTTACAATGATTAGAAGTGAGCATGAGTAATCTTTGGCTACCATGGCTGAGGTCGACCTACGAGCCCAGCTATAGCGTTGCATAAATATATTTTTAGTTTTAGTTAAAAAGAAATCCATATCAGTTTTTTTTTTCATTTTAACCATTTTCAGATTTTAGTTTAATATTTAGATATTACGGTTTAATTTCAAACCCGATCGGTTCACCGAGACCGAACAAAAAATATTATTTATTAAAGAAATTAAAGTTTGAAGACATACTAGAAAATTTCTGACAGAAGAAAGTGGCGTTATTAGGTTAAAAAAAAAAAAAAAAACTTCAAAGGAAAGTAAAATTGAAGAGGTCATATTGCTGAGTAACTATAGTTATCTTCTTCATCTGAAGGAGGAGCCTTGGAGTAAACAATGAGTAGCACAAAAGTACCAAACAGAATAGTGATAATAGCCATGGATCCATGGAATGCTTCTGATCCAAACTTGTCAAGCCCTGACTTTTCCAAGAAAGTTAGCTTTTCAAGAAACCCTAAAACCGAGTTTCCAACTGCAAGAACATAAACAAAGACACCAAGGAAAATGTGCCATGGAAGAAATTCCCTTCTGAGAGTTGATGATCTTCCTGGGAAGAAGTAAACAATAAAGCTATACAGCCACTGCAAAGTTAAAAAAAAAAGTTCATTTTTGCATGGGAAAATTCCTTAAAAATACACAGACTGAATTTCTTTTACTGAAAAAATACACAAACTTTTTTGGCTTCCCAAAAAATACACAAACTAATTTTGATTGTCCATAAAATACACGAACTTTTGAATTTGAAGGTTTCACACCTCGATTTTAACGGTGTAAACAGTGACTAACAGAATAGTAAGACGCCGTTAACTCTGATTAAAAAGTTCATGTATTTTATGGACAACCAAAATTAATTCGTGTATTTTTCGGGAAGCCTAAAAAGTTCGTGTATTTTTTCAGCAAAGTTAATTTAGTATGTGTATTTTTAAGGAATTTTCAAATGGAGTTTGGATATTTCATATACTATTCAGAGGCTAAATATATGGACCCAATACATATCTAAAATTTTATATTTGTAAACTTTCGGTTTGGTTTTGGACCAAATATTTTCGATCTGAAAGATCCATATCCGGAAAAAACGGCCTAAACCCGACCCAAAGACCTGAAAAAAAAACACATTCTCTATCACATGATACAGATCCGAAATTTTATATTTGTAAAATATCTAGACATTTTAGCCGAATTCAAAAACTTGAATCGGAACTGACCCAAAAATATTCTGTCCAAAACCAAACCAAAAGTTTACAAATATTTGTTTAGTCCAATTTAGTCGAAATCTATCATATATATCTAAAAATTCACAAACAACTCTAAATTTTACATTGAAAGTTTCATATTAATTAAAAATGTTTCTGTTACAAAAACAAAACTAAAAAATATTGCAAAAATAATAACAAAATTGTTAGCAGAAAGATCTTGTCGGATTGAATCTATTCGTGTCGATTTTATTAGGCCCATATCTATTCGGATCAGTTCATTTTGGTTTCAATTCTTTCAAGTGGAAGAGTTTTGGACCCAACAAATACTTGTAAACTTTCGGTTTGGTTTTGGACCGAATATTTTCGGGTCAGTTCCAATCCAAGTTTTTGAATCCGGCTAAAATGTCAAGATTAGGTCTAGATATTTTAGCCGGATTTGATCCGAAAATATTCGGTCCAAAACTAAACCGAAAGTTTTCAAATATAAAATTTTGGATATGTATTGGGTCCAGATATTTAGCCTCTGAATAGTATATGAAATATTCAAACTCCATTTGAAAATTCCTTAAAAATATATATACTAAATTAACTTTGCTGAAAAATACACGAACTTTTTAAGCTTCCCAAAAAATACACGAACTAATTTTGGTTGTCTATAAAATACATGAACTTTTTAATTAGAGTTAACGGCGTCTAACGGCGTCTTACTATTCTGTTAGTCACTGTTTACACCGTTAAAATCGAGGTGTGAAACCTTCAAAATTCAAAAATTCGTGTATTTTATGGACAATCGAAATTAGTTTGTGTATTTTTTAGGAAGCCAAAAAAGTTTGTGTATTTTTTCAGCAAAATAAATTCAGTACGTATATTTTTAAGGAATTTTCCCTTTTTGCATTCAAAAGATTGTTCTTGGTTTAAAGATTCTTTATTTATTTTTACCTGGAGAGAGTAAAGGACAATGACACCAATACCAACCCAAGAATGGATAGTATAGAGATTTGGGATGTGTTTCTCGTTATGGTGCTTGAAAGCAGCATAGATTCCCAAGATTCCGAGAACAATGGCGATTGCGTGGAGAACAAGGTGGATCAATTTGTTCGCTCGTTTCTCAAATGGAAGCGATTTGTAACTTATAATTGCTGATATTTTTAGACAAAACAAAACACAATTTCAGACTACATAAATAAGATACAATATCATCTTTTTGTTTATTTGTGTTTCTTATAAACCTCTTATTGTTGTTTTTTTACCTTCGCCTCCCAGTATTACTAAGCTGATAAGCGTCAAAACAGGATGAAGCTAGATAAAGATCATTAAAAACAATAATTACTAAAAATAAGAATGGATTAATATTGGGCATGAAAACCAAAAATACAAATGTCATTCTTGTTAGATGAGACAAAATCACTAGAGGAACTTTGAGAAATTAATCAACGAGAGAAGGAGATAGAGGAAGAGCTTACATTGAAGATAAGGGTCTTGTTGGTAGATTCCCACGCAAATCCACCTCTGTAACATATTGACCAAACAAACACCATCACCGAGGCGACGACGGCGAGCGCGTGTACCACAAACGCCACCATCCTGGAGTTTATTCCGACAGACATGTTTGGTCTTTATAATCTTCTTTGTTGTCCGAGAAATGATAGAAGAACCTGAAATCTTCTTGACAGTCTTTAAAGACTTTTTTTTTGGTTTTTATCCACTTTGTTGTATTGGACTTGGGCTAACAGTAATACGCACATGCTACTTGCCGTTAATTAACTTATTTTTGTATTCAACCGTGCTGTGTATTTGTGACCGTTGGATGAACGCATTCGTGACCATTGTATCTGACTATCTACTAACCCCCGCACGTTGTTGTGCAAACCAGTCAACGGTTGAAGAATTTACGTAACATGCCATTGATTCTGTTTACACTTTACAGGCTCAAAATTTAACCTATTAGAGCCCAGCCCAGTTATTTAAAAGAAAGACCTTAGGCCTAGACTCAAAGAGAATAACTTTTGGAACGCAATGCTACTGGGATTTGATTTGCAGCAAGTTTCTCTAGTCATCAAGTTTATTCCCCCAACAGCCGTAAGCTCTACATCCATTGTATTGAACGGTCTACTCAATTATTTGTGAAGTTACAGTGGGAAGTGTTTGAATGAGAGAAACTTTTACAATGTTGCCCAATGAAGCCTAACCAAAAATCTAAGTGGCCCAACGAAGATATGACCATTTAAGAGATGATGAGTACAAAAGAATACAACAAAAATTAGAAACAGAGGAAATAAAATTCATTTAAATGAAAGAAACCCAACCTGAGTTGGGTATGTTCTCTAATACATGGCTTGAGTCGCAAGTCACACTACAAATTTTACTAATTCCTTGACAACAAAACAAACCTAACATCCATACTCCAATACAAACCTGACATCCATAGTGAAAATAACAAAAACAACAAAACAGATCTAAGATCCATACTCTGTTGTGGAACATCACAAGATTAGCGCAAGATTGATGTAGATTTGAGGCAACGAGCATTCTTAAAGAAAAAAACACAAGAAATCTCTCTGTTCTGGTCTTCCCATGCACCCTTTAAACTCGAAAGTTTCAAGAGTCTTCAACAGACAGTTCGGAATCACGCTCCATTCACTGTCCCGGCTAATCCGATCGTACTCGTCAAAGCGTCGGTACCGAGACTAGAAAAGACAGAGAGAGAAAGAGAAAGAGAGTTAAAAGATTACACACCACACAGTGCTTTATAAGAGAGCCAGGGAAATAAAACTTACAGCACAGTCGAGATTGAGGACTCGCAGTTTAGGAGAATCTTTGAGCAACCGGAAAAGTAACTTTGACCAATCGTCATTGCATATACTTAGCTTCAGGCGTTGGAGCTGATTGAAGACAATACAAGAACAGTACATAGACTGCACACACACAAATGACAAAAATTATAATAAATTCTCAAGAAAAAAAAAACTGATTGCGAATAGATTGAAATATTACCTCTTCTTCATTGTTGAACAATACTTTTATTGAAAGACTTTTGACAGATGTGACTGATTCGAGAAACACGTGGAGCTCATACTTAACGGCGATATCCGCCTCTTCCAGTTTAGGCATATCCTTAATCGAATAGGAGTTACTGTCTCTATCTCTGTAATCCTCAACTTTGAAATACACCAAAGAAGGAGTATCTATCACAGACTCATCATCATAAGAACATCCACCGTCTACCTTCAAGGAAAACCTCAGCAATGACGGGACAACAACAACCAACCCTTTGACATTGTCGTCCGCGCTATCTCGTTCGATCACCAGATCTTCCAGAACAGGGCAGTACGATAGAAACAACCGGAGAGAATCTTCGTCGGAGTACGTCACGCATAAGAGCTGCAACGTCGTCAAGGAAGGGAGACGAGAAGCCGTCGGAGGAACATCGACGAGGATCCTGTCTCCGTCGAGTTTCAGAGCCGCTAGGGTTTCGCAGGTGTACAAGCTACTCGGCAAGGCACTGACGGGCTCGGAGTCGGAGAGACAGGTGATGCTCAGCGCTCGCACGCAGCGAGAGACAGCGATGGTGACCCATTGTTTGATATCCTCGGGCTGAAGCGATCCGAGACAGAACTTGAGGAGGAGGGTTTCTATGGTGGGAGCTCTGTGCGAAAGGAGGTTCTCGTGGACGGAGACTCGATACCTCGGGAACGAAGGGGTTGACTTTGAGAGATAGTTGTCGGTGATGTCTTCCATATCGTCGTATTCGAGGGTAGGCACCCACATCCAGAGAGACTTCCATCGCTTAGACAGAACGCTGGTGGATACGGCTACTCTTGTCGGAACGAAGGATAGTATCTTAACCAGCAAGTCATCAGAGAGTCTGCTGATTTTGTCCATACCCTTTACAAACAGTTAAAGATACTGTTTTGCCAGTTAACAAAGTTGGATATTGTCTGAAACAAGACACTTCTTTCAATCCTGGAAAAAAAACAAGAAAACAAATGTCTGTAAACAACCGAACTAGAAGTAATATTAAGTGAAGAAAATACAGCCACACAGACAAATCTCTACCTGAAAGCTGGAACAGCGCAAAACCCTAGAAAGGCTCGATTTTTCACTCTGGAACCGTGATTAAGAGATAAAATCAGAAATGCTCGGAGAACAGAGAAGGCACTTTACGACAATGTGTGTCCATTTCGCTTCCGAACCGAGACAGAGGGTTAGAATAAGAAAAGGAGATGTTTTTCTCCAATTCGAGGAGCTTTGTTCTTGCCGTCGAGACAACAGTCGCCACCACTCACCCCATCTAACTGATATGATCTATCTAAATCCTAGTGGGCTTGGGCCTGCGCCATTAGAAGGGAGAAGTGGGCTTCTAATGGTGAAAAGAAAACACATGAGCAATAATGAGTTTTTGGTGTCAACTACTTCATATGGATTTTTTCGGCCAATCTTCTTGTCAGCTGCTCGTAGGTATAGACGTAGGGACTGGATTGATTTTTTAAAAAGGTGTACAGTTCCATCTTCATTGAGCTAATTATTGAAAATTTTCATGTATATGAATGCAATTTCGCATATATTTACGGGTTATTTGACATTTTGTCACAAAAGCTTAACAACCAAGGGGGGCCCAATGAAGATATGTCTTTTCTCCATATGTAAAGTTAATAACCTTTAATTCCCTTTTTGTATTATTACTACCAATGGGCAAGGGCAATGGTACTGTTGCAAATATGTTCTGGACCTAATCGAAGAAATTATGGACCGGGTTTTAAAAAGATCTTGTTGACTGATAACCGAATATTAAGAAATGGAAGAAATTAAAAAAAACAAAAATAGGAGACAAAGAAAATGAGTGCATTCAAGAGAGGGACAGTGTGTTGCTGCACATGTCTTCATGTGCTTCCAATACTTTCGCCATTTTTATATACGTCTACTCCAGCCTCTAATCATTTTTAATCACAAAGATCAAAAATCTTTAATTTTGTGTTGGTTCGATTTCAATAATATCAGGTTTCCTTGTTTGAAATCACTGTTTAATAAAACTAATGATTTCAATTTCGTATTTTTTTAATCCAGTAGTTTAATTAAAAGTTCTGTGATACTTATATACTAAAATAGAAATTATGAGTCCTAAAAACATGATTTATTATTAATTATACAGATTAATTAAAAAGAACTGTACATAAAATTTATATCATGGTCTAAGTAAAACTAATGCCGCTCAATATAGCATTCGTAATAATCTTCGTATAAAGGTGTATTTGTCAGTTTTAATTAAAATTTACTTTTAATAATTCTCGTAATTTATAATAAAATAAATCAGTGTTAAAACTGATATTCACTTTCAAATAATAATCAGATTTATTATGGTTTATTAAAGTGATAGAACCAGAAAAGCCTAATATCTCTAAAAAAATAATAAACTTGTAAAAGATTGTATTAGTAATGGAATAATGAAGTTGCAAGGGAATGCATGAATACATATAATATAAATATAGTTTTTTTTTCTGTAGCATACATATATTCTATAGTGTGGACAGCTGTATGGGGTAACATCATGCTTAATGGATCATGACGAGGATGTGGCATGCAGAATGAAGAAAAAGGTGTTGCTGTTTTTTTCTTGCTGTGGCGCCACCTATAGTATCAATAATGTCGCAATGCTCAATAAACCCAAACGATCACGTCGTTTTACTAGACTAATAATTTCACAATTAGAATCCGTAAACATATTTACTCCTCACCCTTGTATATATTTTACCTTTTTAACTAGCTTGACAAGATAAATTCTGTATACGGCTTATTACAAACTCTTTTCTGTTTTAAAATACAGATAATATTTTGATAAAACCCTAAAAATTAAGAAATATATTTTCCTTTAAAACTATTATTATAATATATAAATTAAATAATTCAACTAATCATTAAAGTTATAATTAAAAGTAGCTGAACAAACAAATTATAATAAAACTAATTTTAAGATATCAAAACATTTTATATCGTATAAACAAAATAACATCTATATTTTTCTTTTGATTTTTAGATTTAAACCCTTCACCTAATGAGATTTATTACAGGCAAAAGATTTTGGAAATCACACAAGCAATTAAAGAGAGGTTGGGGTGTCTATTAAAATTGAAGGACCCATAGAAAAACACCTACATTACATATGCCTTACTGCATTAAAAAGAAAGGCACTTTTCACTCAAACATTAAACAAATAAAAGTTAATTTCCTACTCAATCAACCCATAAAAGTAAAAGAACAAGTAAGAAAAAAATTAAATGGAATCTACTTATATCTCACTCATTAAGTTTTATATTGAAAAGTGTAGCAATCAACCTTTATATTCTACAAGTAAAGTGGACACACAGACTGTAAAATCAGTTTCTGTGTTTTGTTTTCTTCCTCCCTACATTCTTCCAAAACTGATAACAGATCAGAAGAAAAAAAACATCTTTCCTTCTTATTTCTCGGGTGAAGGTTTTGGTTTTTCTCGAGAGAGAAAAAAACAATGTTTAAGTCATGGAGGAACGACAAGAACAAGATCAAAGCTGTGTTCAAGCTTCAGTTTCAGGCAACTCAGGTGTGTGTTTTTGTCTCTTTAAAAATAAAAACCCAATATTCAGACAATGGGTTTTGACTTAGATCTGTCAAAGTTTCAAGATTTGCTTTTGTATATATGAATGTGGAGAACTAAAAATGTAAACTTTTTTTTTTAATGTGAGAAGGTACCAAAGCTGAAGAAAGCAGCTTTGATGATCTCATTGGTACCTGATGATGTTGGGAAGCCAACCTTTAAGCTGGAGAAAGCTGAGGTTAAGGAAGGGATCTGTTCATGGGAGAATCCAATCTACGTCTCAGTGAAAATGATTAAAGAGCCCAAATCTGGGATTGTTCGTGAAAAGATTTACCATTTCGTTGTTGCAACAGTGAGTAGAATGAATTCAACAATTAATGTCTTTTTTTATAGTTCTTGTGAAGAAAGGAAAAAAAAAAGAGAAGACTTTTTGAGCTTTTTTTTTTTGTCAAAAAATGGTTTTTCAGGGTTCTTCAAAATCTGGATTTTTGGGAGAAGCGTCGATTGATTTTGCAGATTTTCTTACGGAAGCAGAGCCGTTGACTGTCTCTTTACCTCTTAAGTTTGCCAACTCTGGTGCTGTTTTAAATGTAAATCATTCTCTCTTCTCTTCTCTTTATCTGATGTGTATTGAGAAGGTTGAAAGATTATTAAGTAAAGATGTTTGTGTGTGTTGGTGAATGCAGATAACAATTGAGAGGATCCAAGGAGCAAATGATTCAAGGTAAAAAAACAGTTTTGTATATCTAATTATCAGTTAAGAGATTCTTGTTGACTTAGCAAAACTTTTGCAGACTTACTGAGGAAAATAAAGACTTGCAATCACACTCCAATGAGGATAGCTTCAGAAGTCTACCTAGCAATGATGACCTTGAGGGGTATAACCAAGAAGATGTAAGGTTCAGATAGTTAAAATCTGTCTCTCAAAGTCCTTTGAGAATTTGAACGTTTTGGTAATGATTTTACAGGAAAGGAGCGTGAATGCAAACACGGCTAAGAACGTTGGTGGTATAGGAGGAGGTTCCTTTGATTCCATTGGTGAATCAGGGTGGATGGATGGGGGGAATGCACGCCTGCCTCAACGTCACAACTCAGTTCCCGCAACCCAAAACGGTCACAGGAGGTCAAACACGGACTGGTCAGCTAGTTCAACCTCAGACGAAAGCTACGTCGAGTCAAGAAACAGTCCCGAGAACACCTTCCAAAGAGGAATATTCTCCACGGATTCAAGCGACCCCGTCGAGAAGCTAAAGATGGAGTTGGAAGCTCTGAGGAGGCAGTCAGAGCTATCAGAGCTGGAGAAGCAGTCTTTAAGGAAACAGGCGGCGAAGGAGAGCAAACGGATACAAGAACTGTCCAAGGAAGTTAGCTTTCTCAAGGGAGAAAGAGACGGAGCTCTGGAGGAATGCGAGAAGCTCAGGGCGGAGAAGAGCAGAGACGAAGCTGACGCTGAGAGCAGGTTGAGATGCGTCAGCGAGGATTCGAGCAATATGATTGAGGAGATTAGAGATGAGCTGAGCTGCGAGAAGGATTTGAACGGTAACCTTAAGCTGCAGCTGCAGAGGACGCAAGAGTCCAACTCCAATCTGATTCTTGCTGTGAGAGATCTCAACGAGTTGCTGGAGGAGAAAAAGAACGAGATAGCTTCTCTGAGTAGGTCACTAGAAGAGGCTAAGAAGGTTGAAGAAGATAGGGATAGTGAAGAGATGGATAAGCTGAAGCAACAGATTGAAGAGTTGGAATGGGAGGTTGACTCTTACAGGAGAAAGAACGAAGAGCAGGAGGTTCTGCTGGATGAGCTTACTCGAGAGTACGAGTCTTTAAAGGAGGAGAATCACAAACATGTAGAAGGAGGAGACGAAGAATTGGAGTCTCAGATAGAGATCTTGGAAGGCAGACTGAAGCAGCAATCGCTGGAGTACTCTGAACTGGAGAGCGAGGTGAAGGAGTTAAAGAAAGAGCTGGAGGAACAAGCACGTGCCTTCGAGGAAGATATGGAGACGATGATGAGGGAGAAGACGGAGCAAGAGCAGAGAGCCATCAGAGCAGAGGAGAATCTGAGGAAAACGAGGTGGAAGAACGCTATAGCAGCAGAGCGGCTTCAGGAGAAGTGCAAGAGGCTTTCTCTAGAGATGGAGTCGAAGCTGAGCGAGCATGATAACCTGACAGCCGAAGCGGAGAACCTCCGTCTGCAGAAGAGGAATCTAGAGGAGATGCAAGAGAAAGCGCACAGAGAGATGGAAGAGAAGAAGGAAGCTCTGTCGATGAAAGTGGAGATGCTGGAAGGAGAGGTCCTGAAGCTCACTAAGATGAGAGACGAGGCCGATGCAGCGGCTGGTGAAAGGGAGAAGATGGTGCGAGAGTTGAGGAAAGAGAGAGATGAGTTTGCTTTGGCTAAAGAGGAAGCGGAGAGAGCGAAGAGAGAGTTGAGTCTTAGTAAGAGTTCGAACGATGAGAAGGAGACCAGGCTTGGGAATCTGAAGAGAGAAGTGGAAGGTCTAAGCGTGCAGTACAGTGAGTTACAGAACAGCTTTGTTCAAGAGAAAATGGAGAACGAGGAGCTGAGGAAACAAGTGTCAAACTTGAAAGTAGATATCAGGAGGAAAGAAGAGGAGATGACTAAGATCCTAGATGCAAGGTATAACACAAGTGTTTAGATTTTAACTTCTTGTTGTTAAGATTATTCTAACATATTGACAAATTATTAAACAGGATGGAAGCAAGGGCACAGGAGAATGGGAAGAAAGAGGAGAATCTAGCGAAGCTATCAGACGAATTGGCGTATTGTAAGAACAAAAACAGTTCAATGGAGAGAGAGTTGAAAGAGATGGAAGAGAGGTATTCAGAGATAAGCTTGAGATTTGCAGAGGTTGAAGGAGAAAGACAAGAGCTTGTGATGGCTGTCAGAAACCTCAAGAAACGGTAAGAAGTTGTTTTAGTTGTTTTGTATTGCTAATACAAAATTGTTTGTTTGTAACATCATATACATTGACGAAGAATAACTTTATATATGAGGTTGTGTTGTTAATAGAATTCGTTTCTCTCATAAAAACATTACTTTCTACTTTGTCAAGAAATCACTGTTTTTTTTATATCTTTCTCAAATTCATTTTGTCTCTAAAAGATTATATAAACCCAATTATCTTATATGGCTGTGTCCTGCGTATAAGAATGACCTCAAAGCGTGGATCGAATCTATAGTTTCTTTGGCCCATTGTTCAAAACTCGACCAAAAGCAATGTGCCGTTAAGTATATTTTAAAACAGCACACAAGTGCATATGTAAAACAAACCACATGATGGGCGGCCAATAAACGTGGACCTACCTTTTAATACAAGTTACGTCGACAGGGTTCTTGAGGATAATAATTTAATTTGGCAACATACATAGCCACGTATAAAACAAACTCCGAGACGTGGCAGTACCAAACAAACGCATCGAACGTGTCAGTATCCTACAGAAGTAGAGAGTTACAAAGAGTTACAAGCCAAAAAGGAGATGGTTCGGCCACATGTCATCGTTTCTTTCTCTTGTCTCTCTATTAAACCCTCCTGATCATGCTTCTTAGAGAAATGCCGAGAAGAAGAAAAACAATACACTGAAACAGAGAAGAGTTTTGTTGATTTTTAGAAGAAAAAAAGAACACAGCTTTGTAAAATGGATATGCAGTCACAGATGACACGTCCTTATGTTCATGATCAAGCTGATGAGCCAATCAGAGTTCACCATCCAGGTTATATACATATTCGCAAGAAACTAATGTTTACTAAACCAAGCCAATCATATGTATATATCTTAGTATTTGGGTGTGTCTAATATTATTATGGGAACAGAGGAAGAAGAGCATGAAGAGAAGGGAGCAACTAAAGTGTTGAAGAAAGTGAAAGAAAAAGCCAAGAAGATCAAGAACAGTCTTACCAAACATGGTCACGGTCATGAGCACGATCATGATGTCGAAATAGAAGACGACGAAAATGACGAGCAGGACCCACAATTGCACGGCGCTCCAGGTTTGTGTCGCTTGCTTGAAACAAAAAATAAAAAAATAGAACGGTTTATGTTTTTATAACATTAACGGTTTCTCTGTTTCAAATCTATATGGCACACACAGTGTACAATACTCAAGGCGGTGTAACGAGTGAACCTGTATCACTTCGTCATCCCGGAAACGCTAATGTTCCAGCGCCTGAGGAGATCGTTCCACCAGGGACACAAGTTTTCCCGGTCGTGCCTTCCGATGACACCAAACCCGTTGAACCTGAGCCATTACAAGATACCTTGTACAGACACGAGGCAGCCTCTAATCTGATGGATATTTCCGATAGTGGTGAGAGAAGAGATGCACCGTCTCATCCTCTTAGAGTATTCGACATGTCGGAGAGAGAAGATCAGACACCAATGAACACGTCTCTGTTATCAGCAACAGAGGATGTGACGGGAACGTTTGCTCCTGGTGAAGATGAATATCTCGGTGGTGGTCAAAGGGTTGAAGTCGACATCGAGAGGCCTAAAGGGTTGGAGGAAGATCCAGCTGGTCCAGAAGGAGGGTCGAGTTACCTTAGTGGTGTGTCTAATTATCAGTCCAAGGTTACTGATCCCACTCGTGAAGGTAAAAGAACATTCATTGAGCTTGCGTTCAGAATTGTTTATGTTATGACATTTGTAACTCTTTGTTGTGTAGGAGGTGGAGAAGCTGGAGTACCTGAGATTGTTGAGTCTCTCGGTCGGATGAAAGTGACCGGATTTGAAAGTGACTTTCCGACAAGAAGCCATGAGTTTGGTCTGAAGAATGAGTCTGATCAAACAGAGAAAGATATTCCGGCGAGAAGTGATGATGTGAAAGTCGAGAGAGATGAAGAGGCGCACGAGTCGAAACCAAGTACGTACACAGAGAAGATAGGTTCTGCGACTTCGTTTGTAACCGATAAAGCTATAGCTGCGAAGAACACCTTCGCCTCAAAGCTAGGTTACTCCGAGCAACACACGAGCTCCACTGGAGACGAGGCAACTCCTAGATCTGCCACGGGATACGGTCAGAAAGTGGCGGGAACTGTTGCTGATAAGTTGACTCCGGTCTACGAAAGGGTTAAAGAAACAGGATCAACCGTGATGGCGAAGTTACCCCTCTCTGGTGGTGGAAGTGGAGCGGAGGAGAATAAAGGAGTGGAAGGCAAAGGTGTGTTGACAAGAGACTACTTGGCGGAGAAGCTGAGACCTGGAGAAGATGACAAGGCATTAGCGGAGGTGATTGCTGAGAAACTTGGAGGAGAGAACAAGAGGACGTCGACTACAAAGGAAGTGGAGGTAACGGTGGAGAAGATCCCTACAGACCAAATAGTGGAGGAAAAGGAACATGGTGAGGCTGTTGTTGCAGAGGAAGGGAAAGTAGGAGGAGGAGGAATGGTGGGGAAGCTTAAAGGAGCGGTGAGTTCTTGGCTCGGTGGTACTACGGAGGAAGTGAAACCGAAGTCTTCAGATTCTGTTGACCAGTCTTCACAGTCGCTTGGAACCACCGTTGGTAAGACTTCATCATCAATCATCGTCTTTGTTATGTGGCTTGGAATAGTTATGCACTTTACTAAATGTGTTTTACCATTGTTTTGTTTCAATGGTTAGGGACTATGGGATTTTCAGATTCCAGTGGTGGAGCTCTGACCGGGCAGAGAGGACTTCAAGATTCTGGGAACTGAGACTTTGGGTTTGCTTTTGAATGTTTGTGTGGTTTATGTTGATGCCTTTGTTTGCAACTATGACGTATCTTACTGTAATCCTTGTGTGTGTCAAAAAATGAATAATACATTTGCTTAAGGAGTTTTTCCTTATTAGCTACTGGCTCTAAGAGTATTATAACTCGAAATGCAAAATACTTTTAAGAGAGGGTGATAATAGTCAGATATTTTGTTGTTCCCACTCTAATGATGATGTATGGATTTGGAAGCTCCTAGCTCAACAAACACAAAAGGCCAAGTAGGTTAAGCCAGGAATTGATGTAGAATTGCATAGGTTGGTAAAAGACCAAATCAGAAAATATGCTCTAATGAACACCGAGATTCGAGAGGAGAAGAATCTTCTGAGATCTTTGGATTAAGAGAAGGGAATATAGGAAGACATCAATAGCCAGAACGAGTATAAAAATGAAAAACAAGAGCAAGAAATTGCATTCACACCCGCATACGCACATAATACAACTCGACTTCGAGTTCTCTCTCAAACACATCAAGTTCGTTTTACCTTTTGTTCTTCAGATAGTTTCAGTCATGTTCATATTCATTGATCTTGTAAACACAGTCAATATCAATATATAATCCAACTTTGCCAACTTGAACTTAATTACATTATGTTCTAATGATTTTGTTCTTATAAGTTTTTTTTCTCCCTACATTATGTTCTAACGTTGCAATGAAAACAAAAGTTTGTCGTGTAAAGATGTATTCTGGTCTAATCGAGTTGTGTACATAATTGCAAAACAGCACGCAGTATGTATCTAAATGTACTTTGGAACTTTATAAGACGACCTTGAGAAAGAGAACAATGGGCCACCAATTAATATTTGTTTATGTTAAAAAAACGTAATGGGCCAATATACGTCGACGTACTTTTAGTAGAAGTTTCATCGACAGACTTCTCTTAAGATCGGATAGAAAGATCAAGTCGACATAAAAGATCAATTTTGAATGAAAGGACAGGACAGTCTACCATTTTCCCCGAGTAAAATATCATGCCGACATCAGAAAAATATAAAAAAGGATACCGACATACAAGCACTTAAGTTAAGAGAGCAAAAGTCGGACACGTGGCAAGTCGGAAGTGGACGCATCACGCGTCAGAGGTTGCTTCAGTCATAACTCACAAGTGATCCTTCTCTCTCAGTGTGTCCATAAAACCCTCTTCTGATTTTCTCGAAGAAGAAACAGAAAACAATACACAGAAACAGAGAAAGAGTTTTGATTGGTTAGCTAAGAAAAGAGAAAGAGAGAAAAACAAAAAGCTTTGGAAAATGGATTTGACACGTCCCTCTTCTGGTCATGATCAAGCAGAGGATCCACTCAAGATTCACCATCCAGGTATATACAAACACTAGATTCTAGTTTCAGAAACTTGGGTTTTTCATTTACCTGATTGATTGCGATTCTAAAACAGAGGAAGAAGAGCAACATGAGAGCCGAGCATCTAAAATGTTTGGGAAAGTAAAGGCAAAAGCTAAGAAGTTGAAGAACAGACTTACTAATCATGGTGATGAGCAAGAAAATCACGATGTAGTGGACGAAGAAGAAGAAGATGAATCTGACGAGCCAGAGCCAGAGCAAGAGAAGCATCTCTCACCAGGTTACTTTCTTTCTGATTCATCCTTTCAATGTCTAGCGGTTATTTTTTTTTTTTTGGTAATATTAACGTTTATATCTGTATAATACATACAGTGAATGAAGTTCCCAATGTGAGAAGCTATAGAACGAGTCAACCTGAGTCTTTGACTCATCCCGGAGAAACGGAGGAGATCATTCCATCAGGGACGAAGGGTTCTTCAACTGATTACACCGGACGAGTCGAACCTGAACCGTTACGAGATGCTGCTAGTAGTTACGAACATGAGGCACCGTCTTATCCTGTAAGAACATCAGACGTGTCGGAGGACAGGGAAGAGAGCAGAGGAGAGACTCATCACGTGCCACTGAAGACTCCCGTCTCTCTGCTCTCCTCAACAGAGGATGAGACGAGTCCTGGTGAAGATGGGTTACTGGGTGGTCAACGGGAAGTCAACACAGATATGCCCACAAGATTCGAGGAGGAACTGAGCGGTGGTGAATCTACTTATTATCACACCCAACAAGGTAACAAGTTTGACCAAAACTAAGGATCTCTGTGTGTGTGTGTGTCCAGGGTTTTTTAAATCTGTAACCTATTGTTTGTTGTGGTTAATCTAGGGAGTGGGGAAGCTGGAGAAGATGATCAGAAGAAGTCAGGACTAGGAGCTGAGCTAGGGTCCGAATCTGGAATAAAAAAGGATTGGCCAGTTACATTTGGTGGAGAATCAGAAACGGACCTTCCGACAAGAAGCTTCGAATCTGAAATCGGCAGCGATTCGCCGACCGTTTTTGGCGGGAAACCAGAAACTGGGCCGAGGGATGATTTTCCAGCGAGAAGCCATGACTATGATCAGAAGATCGAATTTGGGAACGATGGTGGAAAGCTAGGAACTGATGAGCTGAGTGAAGATTTTCCGGCGAAGAGCCATGAATTTGAACAGACGATCGGATCTGAGATCGGCGAGGATAACGGCGCGGGAAAAGCAGGAACTGAGCGGAGGGAAGATTTTTTGGGGAAAAGCTATGAGTTCGATCAGGAGATTGAATCTGCATTCGGCAAAGATTCTCCCACGAGACTTCCCGGAGACGTGACAAGAAGTGATGATGATACGAAAGTCGAGATTGGGTTGGGAAGAGACTTGTCGACAGAAACAATAACTGATGATCGCTTCTCACCAGAATTTTCTGGTCCGAAAGAGAGAGATGATTTCGATTCACAGGCTGAGCAGACAAGACAAGAGGTGAAACCCACCACCTACTCAGAGATGATTGGTTCAGCGACCGACGAAAATGTCAAAGAAACTGCATCACCTGTGACGACGAAGTTGCCTTTCTCTGGCGATGGACGTGAAGCGGATGAGGCAGAACAACGGGAAGACAAATTTGTGCCGACTAGAGATTATCTGGAGGAGAAGCTGACACCTGAAGAAGAAGAAGACAAAGCCTTCTCTGATATGGTCGCCGAGAAAATTAATCTTGGAGGAGAGAAGCAGACAACGGTAAAGGAGGAAGTAGCCGTGGAGAAGATCCCTTCAGACAAGTTACCGGAGGAGACGAAAAGCGGTGAGGCGGTTGAAGAGGAAGGGAAAGGAGGAGAAGGAGGGGGAATAGTGGGGACGATTAAAGGGGTGTACAATTATTGGCTCGGTGGTACGGAGGAGGTGAAGCCTAAATCTCCAAATTCAGTTGATGAGTCATCATCACAACCACTTAGCTCCACCGTTGGTAAAAACTTACGCATCCTTTGACTCCTTGTTAATGCTTTTGAATAAGGTTTTGGTGTGTTTATATTTTGCTTGTGGTTTACTCAATGTTTTGTTGCATATGTAGGGACTAAAGGATTTTCGGATTCTGGTGAAAGCGGGGCAGGCAGTACTACCGGAGATGTGGCAGTTCAGAAACAACTTTGAGAATTTGGGAACTAAGATTTGGGGTTTGCTACTAAATGATGTTTGTGTTGTTGGTGTCTTTGTGTTGTCACTTGAATGTATTTTGATGTGATGTAATCCTTATTTGTGTGTTTAAAAGCAGTTTTTTTAAGATCGGACTGATCCTATGGTTGAATTAATCGTGTCCGATCATGAATTGGTTATATAGTTGGATTAGGTCTAATAATTGGTTCATCAAAGTTATTTTTTATTGATAAAAGTCATTATAACTATCAAAAGTTTATATAAATCATCTATATATAAACATAAAACTAGTTTATACTTAATAATGTTTTATGTTTAAATTTCTTTTAGATATTAATAATGTATCATATTTATTAATATTATTTTTGATTTTATATAATAAAAATATATTAAACTAGATTATTGAAACATGTTTGATCTGGTCAAACTATATTGAACTATGAACCAAATATTTTATGGTTCAACTTCAGATCCAATTTTAAAAATACCGTAAGAATTAAGAGCATGACTGGTTTCTCCGCTATCACCTGCAAACGCAGCTTTTGCAGTTCGCAGCGGTTGTTGGCGTTTCGAAACAATCATAGAAAACGCTACAAATAATTTCAAACCGCTCCGAATCAAAAGCTGGTTCCAGCTAGCGTTTGCGGTTGCGGGCGGTTGTGGGAGGATAATTTTTTTTTTTAAACAAAAAAATAAAAATAATACTAAAAATATCCAATAAAAAAATTAAATTGAAATAATAGAAATTGTAAAATGTATACATATTATATTTTAATTTATATTATAAAAATTTCAAACCAAAATATTTTCTATAAATTTTTAAAATTTAATAATATGATTTTATAAATATAAATTTTATATTTATTATATTTTTATAATTTTATATAAATATATAAAATGTAAATATTATTAATTTATTATTTAACAGATGTTGTGTTTGATAGTTTACCAGTCATAAAAAACCTGCAAACGCAACAATTACTAACCGATGTACCAGTCGTACAAATTTCTAGAAAACGTTTGAAACCGCAACCATCCGCACCCGTAAACTCCCGCAACCGCAAACGCAACCGCTGCGGTTAAACCAGTCAGGCCCTAACTCCCGCGTTTCTATATAAATTTAATCGTTGAAATTAAGGCTTGTTATTTCTCTCAGGACAGCTTTAATTAGTTTTAGATTAAAAAGGAGTTGCAGTTGCGGTTGCGGGAGTTTGTGGATGCAGATGATTGCGGTTTCTAGCGGTTTTAAGCGATTTGTACGACTGTTACTGCGGTTAGAAATTTGTGCGTTTGCGGGATACTTATGACTGGTTAATCAGCGGTTGAATAATAAAGTAATAGTATTTATATTTTTTTATAATTATAAAATACAAAAAATCATAAAATTGTAATAAATATCAAAGTTATATTTAAAAATTTATAGTTTTAAAATTTTTAAAATTATAAGAAAACTTTTATTTTAAAATTTTATAGTATTAATTGAAATATAATAGATATATTTTAGTATTTTAATGATTTTAATTTAAAAGTTTTATTGAATATTTTTATTTTTGTATTTATATTGTTTTTGAAAAAAAAGAAAAAAATTTATCCTCCCGCAACCGCCTACAATCGCAAACGTTAGCTGAAACCAGCTTTTGAATTTATGAGGTTCGAAGCGGTTTGAAGCGATTTGAAGCGATTTAAAAGGATTTGAGTGATTGTTACAAAACACCAACAACCGCTATCAACCGCAAAAACTGCATTTGTGGGTGGTAGCGGGAAAACCAGTCTAACACCTAAACATATGCTTGGAGTAAGTCCCATACACTCAAAACCCAACCCCCACCGAAAACTTTTAATATTTGGTATTTTACGGTTTAATCAAATTTTAATTTTAGAAAAATGTACCAGGAGCACCGTTACCAAAACCGTGGCTCATTTAACAATTAAAAAAAAAGAAGAAGTAAGGGACCCACAAAATCACCTAAAAAGATGAAACTCGCGAATCTATCGCTAGGTGGGGCTTGGCTTAAGCAAAGATCGCATGAACCTTTTTAATATCATTTCATCATTCTTCGGCTCCAAATCGCTGAAAACAATTTTCCAGTTTCCCCCAAAAACATTTCTGCAACGCATTTAATCTTTTCTTCGATCCAAATAAGATAATTAAATCGGAGAAAAAAAATATGGGGGTGGCTCAAGCGATGGAAGCTCTGACGGAGCGAGCAGGTCTGATGAAGGAGTCTCTACAGAAAAGCCAAACCATTACCGACAACATGGTCGGTATCCTCGGCTCTTTCGACCACCGTCTCTCCGCTCTTGAGACCGCCATGCGTCCCACTCAGGTCCCCCATGTTTTTGTCTTTCTTTCTTTTTTTCCCCCATGTTCTCTTGGACATTATTATCCTAGGTTGTCGGAAATTTGAGATCTGATCTTTGTTGTTGGAAATTGATATTAGGTTTTGGATTAGGGTTAGGTTAATGACTCACATCGTCTTCTTATCATTTTGGCTAATTTCATTTGGATTTTACGGGTGTGTTGTGTAGATAAGAACGCATTCTATAAGGAGAGCTCATGAGAATATAGACAAGGCGTTGAAACAAGCTGAGCTTATATTGGATCAGTTTGATCTCAGTAAAAAGGTTTACTCTTTACGCTTCTCATTTGCTTTGCTTACTTGTCTTTCAAGTAATTATTCTTTTTTCCCCCTAAAAGATGTTTCCTCCATTTCTTTTTAATGCTCGGTTAAGGTGTTTTTTATGTTTAACATTTTACTCTTGTTGATGGTTAACATTCTCCTTTCTCTGTCAATCACTGAAACTTTTAATGGATAACACATCCCTGTAGCATATTTATGCTTTCTCATGCTGTGAGTGAACCCTATAGATTACAAAGGAATCTACTTTGTAGATCCTCCTGGAGTCTTCTGTGGTTTTGCCTCTATTTATGGTTATTTTTACTTGATTTTATTTGTCAAGATGGATTCTAGAGGTTCATGTTTAAGCTATTCTCTGAATTAACATTCTGTATGTATCCTAAGGTGGTCTTGAGGATGTTTTCTGAGTTTAGAAAAATAGTAGTCTGTTTTAAGGTTTTGCCTCTAGCCTCATTTTACTTCAAAATTGCATAAGGCATGCATAGGTTGTTAGTTTAAGTTGCTCTTCTTTGGATAGTAGGTCACATACTACTGAGTTTTGTCTTCATCTAAAATCTAAGATCGTTTTGTTTGTGGCAAAATAAATGGTTAAGCTGAATCAAGATTTTGATGATTTTTTTTTGTTTTGTCAGGCTGAAGCTAAAATATTGAGAGGGCCACACGAGGATCTTGAAAGCTATCTGGAAGCAATTGATCAACTAAGAGGCACTATCAAGTTCTTTAGCAACAACAAGATGTTTAAGAGTACTGCCACTGGAGTTATTGCTAATGCTCACAATTTGCTCTCTAAAGCTCTATCAAAGTTAGAGGATGAGTTCAGACAGATACTGCAAAACTACAGGTTTCGTCTGTCACACAGATTTTGTTTGTGCCCTCTAACTGAAACAAGGATTGTTTTGACTTTTTTTTTTAATTTCTTTTCGAAATAATTTTTTAGCAAGCCAATGGAACCTGATCGCCTGTTTGAGTGTCTTCCAAGCAATCTTCGACCATCAACAGACGGTGAAAGTGGTGGCGGTAAGACTCATGATCCGCATCAGAAAAGCTTAGAAAACGCCATCTTTACAGTCCCAACAGTCATTCCCCCGAGGGTTCTCCCTTTGCTTCATGATTTGGCCCAACAAATGGTTCAAGCTGGTCATCAGCAACAACTTTTCAAAACTTACAGGTTCACTTTATCTTCTTTTTTTTTTTCAAACACAACGGCTAGCAATCAAAATTTTATAATTGAAATGAAATTTTTTTATAAAAAAAACTACGCTATTTGCTGCTTTTAAGGCTAGATTCTTTGCAAAGATCTTAGCATGCCTTTTTGTACATAATATATGTACCAAATAGGATGTTTTTTGAAACAAAAACAAAATTTTATAAACAAAGATAATTCAAATGAATTTATTATAAAATAAACTAAGCTATTTGCTGCTTTTAAGGCTAATTCCTTTGTAAAGATCTTAGCATGTTTTTTTGTACATAATTTATGTACCAAATCCATACTACCTTTTTTGTAATATATGATAGAGATGCGCGTGCGGCAGTTTTGGAGCAGAGTCTTAAGAAATTAGGTGTGGAGAGGCTAAGCAAAGATGATGTTCAGAGAATGCAATGGGAGGTCTTAGAGGCCAAAATTGGGAATTGGATTCATTACATGCGAATATCTGTAAAATAAATATTTTTTTCTAAAATGACCTTAATAGATCCATTATTGTTCCTTATTTAACACGCATTTGCTTTACTTGAGACAGGTGAAACTGTTATTTGCTGCGGAAAAGAAAATCTGCGACCAAATACTAGACGGTGTCGAGTCACTGAGGGACCAATGTTTTGGTGAAGTTACTGCGAATAGTGTAGCTATCCTGCTTAGTTTCGGGGAGGCGATTGCTAAAAGCAAGAGATCGCCCGAAAAACTGTTTGTTCTGTTAGATATGTATGAAATAATGAGAGAGCTTAAACCCGAAGTAACGTTTTTAACTCTTTCTCTCCCTCTCTCTCACTCCATCACTATGACACTATGTGTATTATTATTAACGCACCTAATCTCTTTTCATTATTTTTGTTAGATTGAGTTGGTCTTTGGAAGCCAACCTTGTACCGAGATGAGAGAATCTGCGCTGAATCTGACAAAACGATTAGCTCAGACAGCGCAAGAAACATTTGCTGATTTCGAAGAAGCTGTCGAAAAGGATGCTACTAAAACAGCGGTTATGGATGGAACCGTGCATCCGCTTACTAGCTACGTTATAAACTACGTCAAGTTCTTGTTCGAGTAAGTAACTTGTTCGAATAAAACATTGGTTTCGACTCCCAAAATTTTTGAAAAGCTTTTATATAGAAGCCGCCAAATTTCAAGAAGAAATAATAATTAAAATTCTTAAAGAAATGTTTATAGCTTTGAAATCGTTAATCTTGTTGGATCTCTCAGTGATTTTTTATTTTTTGCAATTTCGGGACAGTTACCAATCGACGTTGAGGCTGCTTTTTCAAGAGTTTGACAGCAAAGATCCTGATTCTGAGCTTGGAGCTGTAACAACAAGGATCATGCATGCTTTACAGAACAATTTGGATGGTAAATCGAAGCAGTACAAAGATGCAGCATTAACTCAACTCTTCTTAATGAACAATGTTCACTACATAGTGAGATCTGTCAGGAGGTTCTGTTCTGCTTCTCCTGGTCAATAAATTTATACAGAATCAAAAGCCTCAAAAAAAAAAATCTGAAGTAGGTTTTGCATTTTCGCAGGTCAGAAGCAAAGGATTTGTTGGGTGATGATTGGGTTCAAATACATAGAAGAATCGTGCAGCAACACGCAAATCAGTATAAGAGGGTTTCCTGGGCAAAGGTTTAGTTGCTGCTTTGATAGCTCTGAAGTTGCTTAAAAGAGTGTTTTCTGATTAGCCATTTCTTTTGGCAGATTTTGCAGTGTCTAACGGTTCAGTCGAGTGGGAGCGGTCCGGTAGAGAACTCAAATATATCGAGAGCATCAGTGAAAGACAGATTCAAGACTTTCAATTCTCAGTTTGAAGAACTTCACCAAAGACAATGCCAATGGACAGTTCCGGACAGCGAGTTGCGTGAATCTCTTAGGCTTGCTGTTGCGGAAGTTCTTTTGCCTGCGTTCAGATCCTTTCTCAAACGTTTCGGGTACGTACAATTCTTATACACCGTTAAACAGATTAGTTTGTGTGGTTTCGTGTCCAGCAATAAATAAATGTTGTTGCTTTGTTTGTGATGTGTCTCAGGCCTATGATAGAAAGTGGTAAGAACCCACAGAAGTACATAAGGTTCACTCCTGAAGATCTTGAGCGAATGCTTAACGAGTTCTTCGAAGGCAAGACTTGGAGTGAGCCCAAGAGATAAAAAAAATTTATTATTTGGTTGTTTCCATTTTTATTGTACATTCTCTTCTTTCTTTTTCTTGCAACATTATTTATTTTTAAGCTCTTGTATACCTGTTTTTTTTTTGTAAGGTACTTTTTGTTTCGTTTTTGTTTTGTTAAATTTGTGAGGTCCTATAAATGTGAATTGGCATATATATTAGGAAAAGTTGGAAATTTAATGTTGTCCTTGTCTTATTAGTACCTTATTGGCATATATATTAGGAAAAGCTTCATGAAAACCTAATTAAACCGCTGTCCAAAACAAAACAAAAAAAAGAAAACCTAATTAAACCCTTAATTAAAATTTTTAAACTCAATTAAAATTAATTAATACTTCCTCGCTTTCTGAATAAATGTCACTTTGACATTTTCACACAGATTAAAAAAATGATATATGTAAGTTGTTATTATTTACAGCTCTTTAAACTCTTTAACCAATAATATTTGAGATAAATAAAATTATTTATAATATTAATACAGTATGCAATTAATTTTCAGCTGAAAATAAATATAATTTGTATTGGAATTGTAAAGTGACATTTTTATGTAATAAGAAAAAAACATTAGAATGACACTTATTATGAAACAAGTATATATTAAAATGTTAAAAATAAAATAAAAGAAATTAGAAAATAAAAATCCTTAAATCTCTTTTAAGTTAATCCTAGGTTTTTCAATTCTCTAATTCATTTTTTTCTCTTAGACTCCAACGTCGTTTTATCCGACGAAAATCTCTGAGATGCAAATCGCCCGCTCAAGTAATCAAATCTAGCCTCTCTTGATCTGTACATGTTGTTCATTTTATTGGCATGACTAGTGCAATATGCAAGAGAAAAAGACTATATATGTTCTGTTGTAACTGAATCTGGTTTTGTTGTTTTCTCTTTCATATACGTTCTGCTCCAACTGGATTTTAGTTGTTATTGCTTATGTTACAAAACGGAAACCAACAGAAAAAAATCACCAAATAGAATTTAGTAAAACAATGAATAATGGAGTGTATATGTAGAAAATATATGTCGACTTCCATCACTTATCTCTTTTTATACCGTCTTCATTTACATTATTTGATTTAACATTTATTGTGTTATAAAAAAAAAAGATTTAACATTTATTAGTGTATAACATTCATTCTTCTTTTAAGCAAGTATAACATATTAACATGTCAACAATTTGCAATGGAAAAGTAATATATTTTATTTTCCAACGGAGTATGCAGCTACTACACGAGAACTGCATGGTTTTAGGCTTTTCTCAAGCCAAAGTATGAAACCCATGTCAGTTTGAAATGTAAATAAACAAAAAAAGTCAAAGAGGAAGGAGAATGAACCAAGAAAGTTACATAACATGGAGAAGTTCTTTAATTTGTTGATGATGGATCATTTATGGATATATGATGAGAAATTAGGCAATATGAATCTAGAGAGCTCGACTTTTGATGATGTCGAAACTCATCTCGCTTGGGTCCGTGGCTTGTAACTCCACCTGGATTCCATCCAGTTCTCTCTTGAACCTGTCCTTTGAGCTTGCATACACCATCTTCATCCTCACTCTCGATGAATCCGGTGACCTACCACATGTATGCATCAATCATTATCCAGTTTTTTTGAATCTTTATCATTTATCTTTTCTTTTTGAAAAAAAAATCATGATGATTTATCTTTATAACAATTAATCTAGCAACTTGTGTGTCATGTTCAAATCCACATAATGCATGTTGTTGAAGGGGGTGGAGAGGGGAGGCTAGGCAAAATACCCAGATCCAACAACTCCGACCCAGAAAAGTGATACCAAATAGGATATAAAACCCCGACTAAATACCATAGTGGGTCTGCGACTCCTATATTCGAAGAATCAAACTAAGAACGAAATCTGTTGCTCAAAATTTTTAAAAACAATATTTTAAAAATATTAATCATTTTTAGGTATTTAAATAACGTAAATACCTAAAATTATAATTATTAACCCGAAGCTATCAGTTATTTTATGAACAGAATAATTGAAACACCAAAAACCTAAATATCCTAAAATATTTAGTTAATAGTTATAGTTGTCAAAATTTAACCAAAATTTATTTAAATTTAACCAATTTTGTGGTTTTAAAAATATTTTTGGTACTAGAACCTCGAAAATCTACAGTACCCAAATGGATCCTAGAAAAGTGTGAGTTCTTACCATGCTATGAAGAAGATCTTGCTCTTCTGGCAATTCTCAGTAGTGGTGAAGTCGAAGTCATAGACAGCGTAGCGGCACTCGTTGGGCGGTAGGGAATTGGAAAAATCGTCGTAGTTCTCCTCGGGACTTCCAAGCTTTTCAACCACCACTTGTTGTCCGTCTATCCTGAATATTATGAATCTATAGTTTCTTTTAGCTTTTAACTCCAAAAACTTCAGCTTACATTCGTCTTCCACCGCCATTCCTGACGCCGCGTTCGCCTTTATAAATTCATAAACACATGTATTTATAAACCGTAATTCAAGAAACCATTATATAATTATGTGAACGCAAATAATAAAACAATTTTCGAACATCTCTAACACAACATTATTACGAAGACAAAAGAGACAAGAGAGAATGAGAGAAAACACCATTGTGTTTGGTTGATGGAGGCAAACCTAAGACAGCAAAGATATTAGAGAATGTGACTTCTTGTTTTTTTTTGGTTTTGATTTGTTTTTTGTCCTCTTTTTGTGAGAAAGAAGAGATTCTTAATTTGATTTGAAGTGGCTAATCTGAGACTAACTCGGACAACCATCAATGCCTCTCCTCTTTTAACATTAAACCACATCCTTTCTTCTATTCTTATCCTTCAGATTCGCTTAACCATCCTCTATTTCCAGACAACTTATCTACTCTAATTTTAGCATAGTATATTTACATCTTATCCTTGCCAAAGCGATTTTGCGGTTTAAATCATTTGGTTCTTTGATCGGTTTAGGACAGTACCGGCTATTGACCATGGCAATAGGGACAGTTGCCCTTGCCCCATGGATCCATAATTTTTTTAGTGTTATTTTATTAATTATAAAGATCTTATAAAGATCTATTTTAAATTGTTAAAAGACTAAATATTTGGTAAAACAATAATAAAAGGCCCATAATTAACTAAAACTAATTCAAATATAACAAAGCAAAAACAATCTGTGTGTTTCAGGATTTTCTAATTTTCCAGTGAAAAAGTTAATAATTTTAATTTTTGACAAAAGTGAAAAAAATCTATTAGATTAACTTAAAAAGTGTAACAAGAAAAAGCTAAGAAAAAAAATAATATATAGGATCCATATTCAATGTTTTGTCTAAGGTTATTAATTTTTTTTAAATGGCCCTATTTAGAGATTATTATCTGAAACAGAATTGGCTGTGGTTGAATAATTACACAACATTGTTCTGAATCTATAAGCAATGGCATGATCTTCAAAGATTACCTGAATCTGTGGGCCTTGACATAATGAGTTTCTTAGTTTCTTATTTGCAGGGCTGTTAGAAGCAAATTATTTTCAGTTTTTTTTTTACAACAAGCAAATTATTTGTTGATTGGAAAGTTTATTACTCCCTCTGTTACAAAAAAATCAATGTTTTTAAAAACTGTTTCTAAAAAGTACATTTTCACATTTTCAATTCATTCGTTAAACAATAATGTTAAATTATAAATAATAAAAAATAATTGAACTTATTAAATTTCTATTGGTTAAAATTTATAAGAAACTAATATTATTTATGGTGCTATTCACCGGAAAATAGAGTCAACATGTGTTATTTGCTTTAGGCAAACCAAATATGACAACTTTAATTAAATTTTTTTTTTATTGTATACAAAAAATAAT
The DNA here is from genome assembly GCF_000801105.2 of Raphanus sativus. Taxonomy (NCBI): domain Eukaryota; kingdom Viridiplantae; phylum Streptophyta; class Magnoliopsida; order Brassicales; family Brassicaceae; genus Raphanus; species Raphanus sativus. The sequence continues at coordinate 24,529,920 of NC_079512.1, read as the reverse complement.
AGATCCAGTTAAAGATATATGACTAAGACGTAAAAAAATAATATATTTAGAAAACATGCAGAAAATATTTTGTTAATAAATGATAAGCATTGAAATAATAAAATTATAAAATACATATTGGTTTAATATATGGTACATAATTTGTGTTGAACACAAACTGAAAAATAAATATTATCATCACAGTTCTATAAACATTATTGAAATATATGATTTTCTTATTGTGTTTATGGTTTTCTTATTATATATCTAATGAAACCATATAGGTTCAGAAGTAAATAGACTATTCTTAACTTATTAGTTGACTTGAGTGATAATTTTCAAATTATCTCTACACTTGAATTAATAGGTGAAAGGAAAAAAGTACAAAATAAAAGGAGTAATACATCGGGTTATTAAACTACATTAGATTAATAGAATTCTTTGACATTTTCTTGAGAATTTACACCTCTAGTGTTGACAATCTGATTAACTTTTTTTGATAACCGTGGAAATCCTGCAACCGAAGCCAACCGTCTAGTCAACGAGACATACGGTATTCCACGTATTCTTACGATTTAACGCTAGTCCGGATGACCATACGGAGTTTCGAAGCTAAAGCTCTCTCAAAACAACTAGCCCACCATCTCGTGGTTACAATCTAATTAACTTAACACATATTGTTATCATTAATAATTGACCGCTATGTGCTTCAAAAGATATCTCTCTTGTTTTTATGATTGACGTTTGTGTAAATTTATTTACTGGCCTTGATGGCCTCCTCATGTTCTAATAATGTAAAAAACCTACTGATCATTTAAATATATGGAGAATAAAAACATTTAATTTGATAAATAAAAGAGATTATATATATTTATATATATAATTGCAAAACCATAATTTGGAAGTTCAAAGAAATGATAAAACTAAAAGATATATAAAATTACAAAAAAAAACTAAAAAATATATAAATTCGTCGAATATATAAACTGTAAGAATAAAATTTCTCAAGAGATGGACTAAATATTTGCTAAAGAACATAATATGATGTTTTTCAATCTTAACGGAAGTATTCAAATCAAATTTTGGCCATCATGATGATATTTCTTGTTCTACATATACAAAAAATTTATATCACTAAATATGTATAAATAGGCAAAGTAGATTCATAACTTTAACAATAGAAGTATAAAACTAACCTTCACAATTAGAGATCAATGGGGTTGACGGGAGTGCAAATTTTCAGATTTGATACTCCGTAAAGGATATAATTTTCCGGTCTTTTTTCATTCTGAATTTAAAAGAAAATCCTCCAAATATCCAAGATTCGTAGCATTGAAACTGAGTTTTAATAATAGATCTGAAAGAAAATTGAGAAAAATATAAAAGAATAAGAGATTATTGGTGTCCATACCCATACGGGAGGTCTTAATTAGACGCTCATCCCTCTAACTAATTCAAACTGTTTCATGACTTTTTTTCTCCTATTCCTACATCATTTGTCTGGTTCTAGTTCTAATACACAGCCTGCAATCTCACTGTGTTGCACTGTTCGTTGTAGACAAGGGGTCTTCTTCTTATTTTCTACTAGCTATCTCTCTCTCTGATGCTCTGTTCTACCTTTTTCATCTCTCCTGCTTTTCTTTCTTTTCTTCTCGATTACGAAACATATCTTCTGTTTTTAGCCTCTATCTCTAATTTTTATACAAACTCTATCATTCAATATTCAACTAACTTATGAGTCATATTATTTGTACATCAAGATGTTGGAAATACCCTAAATCTCCCAAAGAATAGTAGTTACAGTATATCCACAAACAAACAGATGGAAAATAAAAGTTAGCTATTCTGATAAAAATTAATGAATATTTTTCTCTTTGGAGATTTTATAGAAAAAGTAATTGACTTTAGATAGATGTAAAAGGTGAGTGGTAGAAAATGGAGAGTTATTTAGGATAGTGATGACATGGGAATTGGGGAGTTAATTTATGGATGATGGAGATATTGTTGATTTTTTTGGTTATAAAAGTTTTTGGAAAATAAATATTAGTGGAGAAAAATTATGAGTAGATTTTAGAAAGAATATCAAATAGAAATTAATTTGAATATTGTAATGACATGTGTCAAACTCACAATTGCTGACTACCTTATGTTTTATGGTACAAAGATAGTTAATTTCAAAAAATAATACATTTATAATCAAAGTTTTAGATATATTTCTTAATATGTGTGAAATTTTTGAAACAGAAAAATTAAGAAAAAGATACAGCTGAGATCAATAGTTTTTTTCTATTAATTACTTTGAACACGGTAAAAGAACAATTTCTTCTTTCTTGTTAATAAATTCAGTTTGTTTCCTGTTGAATTTTGTGTACCATGTTTTTATTGCAAGTGATGAAAGTTCAGAGAATTGTGCAATTCAACCTAACTTTCTTCATTCATTCTTAAACACAGCCAGTATACTTGTATCTAGTTTATATTGTACATGTATTTTTAATTGAACCCACAAAACAATTCTAATACTTTAGTTAAAAAAACAACTCTCATACTTGGGGCTAGGGGCGGTTCTGCTAGAGAATAGTAGATAAATGAGTTATCTGTTTTGAGGATTATCTAGGTATCAGTAACCTCAAACTCGTTACTAGCATATAATACGATATTACAAGTATAAATTCACCAGATCGAGCACAACTCTCTGACAGTCTCCTTATGCATCCTGGTGTGTGTTATGAAATACATAAAAAGCAAACATTAGACGATGTAATAAAACCATCAAAACTAAACACAAAGTTCTTTATTATTCTCTTCGGATCTCTCATGAGAGACATGGTACGTCTTCTCTCCATGCTGGCTTGCATTAATTAATACGATGCAGGGGCGGGCGCGTACGACATGTGGCCCGTTGGAGTAGCTGGCTCTGGTGCCGGCGCGTAAGGCATGTAGTCCATTGAAGTAGCTGGCTCTGGTGCCATCTCGCCCAACCTGACAGGTCCAACCGGTCCAAGGGTGTCCATCGTAATTCCCGAGCTCCTAAGTTCCGACATTGCTCTTCTTGATTGTCCTTCTTGTGATTCACATAACTTTGGCAAATATACACCTAGTATAAAAAATAAACCGAAATGTATTTAGATAAAAGGTGTAATTTTAACCAAACAGGTCTAACAACACCGTACCTTCGCCAGCAGCAAGGTTGAAGAAGAGATCGACGACGTTAGGGCATTGGGTTAAGCATTTAACTGAGCATAGTTTCTGAGTAAACCGGGATTCCAATAGTGCGTCCGAGGATATACCCAAAGATTTCCGGTCTAGACCACACGCTTTGATGCACTCGTCTGATTCGATAATGTTTGTGACCTTGTCTGCTTCTATCTCCGATGAGCGACACGTGTACGTCTCGATTCCACTCCTCTTAATGCTCTGTTCCAGAACGCACCGTTTTCCGGTCGAGGAGACCGCAAATGCGCACGTATCTTTGTCCAAATTCTCGCACTTCACATCGTTCCCTACGAAATTAATTCCAATGGTACTTATTTATGTATATGCAAAACCTCCATTTGTTTTAGAAAAACTCCATTAAGTAATCTATAATATAATTTTTTCCGATTCAAATTAAATAAAAAACCTTGTTTTTCTCAAGGAATAAAAAGATGATGTATGATAAGAAACTATTAGCTATTAGTAATTTGCAGGCCAAAGAAACTTACCAAGTGTTGTTTGCAAATAGACGGCAAGGAGAAGCATAGAAACAACAAAGACAGTCTTCATAGCCATGCTGTAAAGTAGAGATCACACAAAGATAGATATAAAAGAAAAATGCTGATAGAAAACTTGCCTAAAAGAAGAGGAGTTTTTCTTGGGGTGATGTTGTATCTGTTGGAGCAATATCCTATTTATAGAGCAGGATAAATCGATACATACAATTTATGTTTCTTAATTTCAATGATAAATGGCAATAGTGTTAACTATTGAAACACCAATGCGTGTTTACGTGGCAGTCACTGAAGAGTCGTAGTTACATTAATTGGGTCGATCATGATCTATTTGATTCATTACGAAAACAAAGCAATCTTTCTGTATACGTTTGAACTTTAAGTGTCGATGCATTTAAGATTACGGTCGTTAATCCGTAATAATTCGCCATTTTATGAGAATCATAATCCTAGAGATGGTTTTATACCACTATTCACTCAATATATCAATAAACTTTCATATTGTATATCAAATTATCAATTGAAACTTAAAATAAAGTTTCATGTTCCAAAACAATGGTTATGATTTATCATTGTGACCAATGTTACTAATGTTGAATTGGTCTAGTGGTATATGAGCTACGATTGTACCTACATAGATTCTATTTTTGTTGGGAATGACTATTTATAATGTTTGGATTTTTCTTAAAGAGGTAAAATCAATTTTTTTTATGATCGGTCCACTTTCTATTATTAGTCGGAATGTATTCCAAACTAGAGTCAAATAGTATATCACACTTTTGAACTAACACACTTTATAGTAGTAAAGACGTTTTTTCGAGGACCGACCAGATTAATCGTTAGAGTTTATAAAAAAAATGGGGATCCTCTACCTATGATGATTAAGTAAATATTTCTATGTATATATTAGTGCGGCGATTATATTTATCATTCGAGTACAAACCCAAATAATGCAAACAGTTGATTGGCAAAACAAAACATTAACATGTTGAAAACTAGACATTATGTTAATTTGGAGTATGCTTTAAATATATATTTGGAAAAAGTTGTTCGAAATTTCCATGTTCATCTCAATTGAAAAGTATTAATTAACGTGGAAAATAGGCTTGACAAATTACATTCCGTTGTCGATGGCGAAGATTATGTAGTCAAAGTCGAGATGTGAAACCTTGACTCACTTTTCCTAAAATCTGGCGAGGAACCATCTTCCCCTTAGGGCCATAATTAATGTGGACTTTTCTTCTTTAACTAATTTAAACATATAGACTAAGAAAACAACACATGTACATATAATGTATAAAAAATAAAATCATTCATAAGTTTTTTTATAACCATAGGACCAAATGCTTTCAAAACCCAAAGACTAATCCTACTAGATCCTTAGAAATCCGGATTTTTTTACCAATTAAAGCGTCTATAGATGGTCAATGTTGTTCGAATCTAGAGCAGAAACTCTAGCTGGAACTCCTTTATTACTAGACCAAGACCAAATTGATTTGGTTGTTCATAAGCTTTATATATCAATGACTTACTGATTTCAAATTAAACGCTAAAATTTCTAACCAAGTTCGAATAGTTTCTTTGTTCTATTACGTTTAGTTTTTAGTCAAATCATATAAGATGATCACAACTTTCGTATTAAACAATCTAAATAAGAATCTGTCACTAAATCTGTGATGATAATTTTTAGTTTATTCAAGTATTTGTTTTGTACTTAGTTAAGGTTTCCATATCAAATTAACAAAATAGTTATGTTAAGTAATTTAACAATGTGTCATTTAAATCGTATTTGCTAAAAACAAACTTTTTTGGAACTGTTATGGGAAACCCGTAAATGACGGTAGAGACTTCGAACGACAGAGAAACTTCTTAACGCAAGGACAGTCACGAGTCGTCTTTATTACTGAAGATATTTTTATATACGAATATATCCAAAATTCTGTTGCTCAGTAATATTTTACTTGGCGTTAAAATTCACGTGGAATGTGGTTCCACATACGAACTAGTTCCAAAGCGACTTTGTCTTTTTTTTTTGTCAACAAGCATTGCCATTCAATATAAAAGGTTCATTACACACCTAAACGAGCAAGACTAGCTCTTGCCAAAGAGTCTGCCTGAGAATTATCTAAACGAGGAATGAAAGAGTAGGATAGATGACAGAAGAGAGTGGCAAGGTTCCTTATATCACTAAGGATACCTGCTATCTCATTCATGTCGCGCCCTTCACAAAGGGTAATGATGAGGACTTGAGAGTCCGAAAAGATATGGAGACTTTGGAGTTGGAGATCCTTTGCTTGCTTGAGAGCCTCCCGCAAGGCTAGAGCTTCTACCGTTAAAGCCGAGCCAACATGTGACCTGTTTGATGATCCCCGACAGAGTACTTCACGTGCTGAGTTCTTAATGATCCATCCCATTCCTCCTGTTTTTGTAGATTCCTGCCAAGCCCCATCAATCCAGCAAGAGTGAGAAGAATTTCTTACTTGACTGACCGGGGGAGACTGGCATTGGATCTTCTTTTTCTTCGACATGGCAGCCTCCCATGCTCTAGCTTCTGAGACTGTCTTCGATATGATATCTTCCACTTGGTAAGATTTGCCTTCAAAGATCAATTTGTTTCTTGCTATCCAAAGGTTCCACAAAAACCAGGGAAAGAGAGGAGATGAGGTAACTCCTAGCGGGGGGAGGCCCGCTTTATGCACGTGAGAAGAGAACCAAGGTCTGAATTCTTCTAGCGGGTCCTCAGTTGCCTCAGTTGCCACAGGGATGAGTAAGGGAGCTTTTGACCAGAACTGAACTGCAAAAGGGCAGGAGAAAAACAAGTGAGATATTGTTTCTAGATCTCCACACCTTTTGCAATTAAGTGCCGACTGGATTCCCCTAATTGCTAACAAGGAGCCGACTGGTATTGCATTGTTTAAAACCCTCCACAAGAACTGTTGAATTTTCGGTGGAACCTGCAACTTCCAGACCTTCTTCATCCAGTCAAATTGAGCAAATTGGCCCTCTGTCTTTTCTTCAAAGAGTAATTTATACCCTGTTTTTGCAGTATACTGTCCTGAAGGGTCAGGTAGCCAAACTTGCCTATCCTTTGGATTTAAGGAACCAGGGATAAGGAGTCTGATTGTGTCCTCATAATGAGGTAAATGCTGGCGAATTTTCTCCACATCCCACTCGTTTGTCTGTGGGTCAAGCAAATCCGAGACTAAGAGATTAACAGTAGCTTGGGGAGGTGGGCCGAAGGGGGTTACTGGTCGTGAAGTAGAGAGCCATTTATCAGACCAGACCCTTATCTCAGTTCCGTTACCCACAAGATAGCCTAATCCTTTTTCTAGGACCCCCTTACCAGCCTGTATACTAGTCCACCCGTGTGATGAACCTGAATTTGCTGCACTCTCCAAGAAAGTACCCTCAGGGAAGTACTTTCCTTTTAGCACTTGTGCCAGTAGTGACTCGGGATGCTTCATTATCCGCCATCCAAGCTTGGCCAGTAGAGAATCATTGTAATCCTCAATGTTTTTGAAACCCAATCCTCCCACGTATTTTGGTTGAGCCATAGTACTCCACGCAACCCATGCTATCTTGTGAACATCCGGTGAACTGTCCCACCAGAATCTAGTCAAAATAGATTGAATCCTTTTGCACAAAGAGACAGGGATCTTGAAGCAGGACATGGAATATGTGGGGAGTGCCGTTAGCACAGACTGTAACATAACATGTTTCCCAGCGCCTGAGAGGAATCTTGTAGTCCACGATTGAGACCGTTGTCTAATCTTGTCAACCAGACCGGTGAAAACATCCTTCTTTCTTCTGCCAAAGGTTTCCGGTAGTCCTAGATACTTCCCCATACCTCCCTCTTTCGCGATGCCGAGTGTCTCCTTCACCCTTTCCTTAATACTTTCTGGGGTCTTCGATGAGAAGGTGATAGTGGACTTGCTTTGATTGATGCACTGTCCTGAGCTTTGTTCGTAGCGGCGCAATATCTCTCCCAGCTCTCGACAGTTTCTTTCATTAGTTTTGCAGAAGATCATTGTGTCATCAGCGAACAGAAGATGGTTCACATAAATACTTCTCTGCGACACTTGTAGTCCTAAGAGCCTGCCATTGTCCTGAGAGTTCTTGCATAGACCCGACAACACTTCGGTGCATAATATGAAGAGATAAGGTGAGAGTGGGTCGCCTTGCCTAAGACCTCTTGAGGGTACTGTCTGGCCTTGCGGAGCTCCATTAATCAGAAAGGAATAGGTGACCGAGGTAACACATTCCATGATCCAACCGATGCATACATCTCTGAAACCTAGCTTGCTGAGAACCTTTTCCAGAAATCCCCACTCGATACGGTCATACGCCTTGCTCATGTCCGTCTTGATGACCATTGAGCATCTCTTTACTGCTTCTGAATTCTTCAAGTAATGCAGAGTTTCATGTGTGATCAGGATGTTGTCAGTGATGGCTCTCCCCGGGACAAAGGCCGTCTGGTGCTTGGATATCAACAAGGGCAGGAACTGTTGTAGCCGATGGGTGAGAATCTTTGCTATGATCTTGTACCGGACTGTGCAAAGCGCTATCGGTCTATATTCCGCTGCTGTCTTTGGCGCTTCTGTCTTCGGGATCAGGCACACCTGCGTCTCATTGATTCGCGGTATCATTTTCCCCAAGTTGAAAAAGCTCCGAATTTCTCGGTAAATGTCTGTACCCAGTAGACTCCAGAAAGACTGGTAGAAACTAGCTGAGAAACCGTCTACTCCTGGTGCCTTATCTCCATTTATTGAGAAGAGGGCATTGCGGACTTCTGATAGATCAGGCAGTTTGCATAGGGCGTCATTCATCTCCTCTGTGACACCTAGGGTTGGGCAAATAATCCGAACCCGAAAAACCGAACCGAACCCGATCCGAAAAAGTAGCACCGAACCCGAACCGAAATTGATTAAATATCCGAACGGGTTCAAAATTTCGGTATTTAAAGAACCGAAACCGAACCCGATCCGAACCGAAGTATTTTGGGTACCCGAATGTATCCGAAATAAATTTATATACTTAAATATATACATTATTTTTATATATAATGTATATTAAAATATTAAAAATATATAAGATACCTTTAAGTTTTCCAAAATACTCGAAAAATATATGCAAATAGTCAAAAATAAATGTTTAAAATAGCTAAAGTATTCTGAAAATACCAAAAATAGTTAAATATCTATTGATTATTTATCCAAATATTCAAAGAAAACCAATTTATATGTTAAATTAAGGTATTTTGACATATATGTTATGAAAATTTATATGTAATATATTATCTTTCTTATAGATTTTGAAAATTTAAAGTATATAATGAATTTTGAAAATTTAAAAACATTTTAAATGGGTTATCCAAACCCGAACCGAACCCGCAAAGATCCGAACCGAACCCGAACCGAAATTTAGAAATATCCGAGTGGGGCTGAAATCTTTGACCACGAAAACCCGAAACCCGAATGGACTGAACCGAAACCCGAATGGGTACCCGAACGCCCAGTCCTAGTGACACCCTCTAGAATAGTTTCCTCCACTGTGGTGTAATCTGAGCCCCCATTTGTTGTGAACAGCTGTTGGTAAAAGTTCTCGAAAACTTTCCCAATCTCTTCTTCTTCATACTTCGGGGTTCCGTCAGCACTTTCTATGGTTGTGATGCAATTTCTCGCCTTCCTGACCTTGGTGACAGCGTGAAAGAATGCGCTATTCCTATCTCCTCCTTGTAACCAGAGTATACGACTTCTTTGGCGCCAAAGCGACTTTGTCTATTTTGCGGTTCTATGTTTGGGTTAGAGAGTGCATAAGACCCATACTTGATCGTTTAAAAAGTTTTTTTTATTAACTTAATTTTCTTTAAATTAATTCGTTTGAAAGAGAAAAAAACATGAGAAAATATCTAGCCGACTTCAAAAAAGAAATCTAAAATATATATAGTTTAAAGAGAAAATTTTTTCTTTTGAGAAAGTAATTTTTTTTTAAAAGAGAAAAATTAAGAAGGTACTGCAGGTTTGGAAATATATTAAGCATTCCAGTTTCAAAAGTATCACCTGCATTTATTTATCTACATGACTAAACAATGTGAATATCTAATTTCTATATAGAATAATCAAATTTGTGTGTCGTCGATAGACCAACTTCCAAAAAAATAGTCAGACCTTTAGATATCCTCAACTTATCAAAAAATAATAAATTTTAAAATTGTTTTATTGAATTTATTGTTTTGTTCGTTCCTGAAAACATGGGATAGGTTTTTGAATATGTAATTTTCTTAAAACTCATAAGTCATTTTTACTCAACATCCAAATTTGACATTGGTTATTAATTTTTAACTATTTCAATATTAATATTACTATTTTTATCATTATAGCAACTTGTTATTAAAAATGTGAAAATTTTATCGTATTCGTCTGTAAGCGATGCCAAATTCTTTGTCATGTATCACTTTATAATAATGAGATTTAAATTTATTGCGTATTGGTGCTTTCGAAGTTCGAACAGTTGAAAACTTCCATGTTCCATGTTCCATGTTCTATGCTCCCGACCTGTTCTTTATTGTATACATAGTCCTGCATGTTCCAATCTGGTTAGCAGTTTAGCAGTTTACTGAAGTCTCACAATAATTAATTTAGCGATCTTAACGTGTCATTTCATATTTAGCAAAAAAAAAAAACGTGTCATTTCATCTAAGGCTAGACAAATAACCAGATATCCAGGTTCTCAAAGATATTTTTGATCTTTTCGTTTTATACGGATCATCAATTTTATGATTAGATTTGCTATGAAGTCATTTGAATATTTTGTGTCTTCGTATCTGATAAAATAAATATTTTAACTGGTTGTTTGGTTTGATTTCTAGATGTAAATTTAAAAGTTTTTTAAATTTAAAATTTAGCGAAAATAACAAAATTAAAAATACCATCTCTTAAAACTAAAATAAATAAATAATGAATTAAGTGAATAAAACTATTATACAACTTATATAAGTAAAGAAGAATTATATGTGGCCAAAATTTGTCAACAAAAGTTATAAAATATCTTTAAGCTTGTATATATAGACAACAAATAACGATAAAACTTGTAAAGAACAATTAGGTTGAAAATGATCATCTTTTTTTTTGACATCTGAGAATGATCAAGAAGAATATTTAGCAAGCATGCAAACAATCAGATCTTAAAAATATCTTAAGTTAAATCTATCTAACCAATAGATTCAAAGGCTGAGTACTCACAAATAATGTTGAATAAACTTAAAAATATCTTAAGTTGAAGCATAATTAAGTTTAGAAAGAAGAAAAATCACAAGTAAACACAAGAGAAAAGGTATAAATTGCATAAAATCAAAGTTTCCAAAAGGTTTTAGGTTTATAGAACAAATAAAATAATGTTCTTGCAAATTAATGATAAGTTCTAACTAAACTAGAATTATGAAAACTCAAAAAAACTATGTTTAAGTAGTTTTAACGGTCATAGATCAACCATGATGTATGGCCGCTAGTTGCCTTCGACGATTCTTCAGGACATTTCTAGTGATCTAGGTAAAGGTTGCTAGCACAAACCAATGTGGCATTTTTCATCTTGTGGTCATGGTTAAGCCGCTACATGCAAACCACTATGCCCCCTAGTCAAATGTGATCTTCTAAGGGAGAAACGGACTCAGACCTAGAATATTTAAAGTCCAAATGAGTTTAGTCTGGAAATCTAAGTTTTTAAATTTTTGGCTATGTGCCTCTCTGTGGCCTTGTCCCCTTCATTTAGTTTAGTTAGTTTCTTGTTTTAATGTTTGTCTGAAAACTGTCTCCGGGAGATGTTTCTTACCTCGTCGGCTATATGGTTTCGGAAAGGTTGTACACCTTTGCCGGCTCTGTGTAATCTCTGGTTTAATCTAATATAAATCTATCGGATGACAAAAAAAAATATAAGCAATGTATCATGCGGTCCATACCATATGTGTAATTAACATATCGATGGTTACTCATCTTTAATCTTCAGTTCAGAATTTACACTCGTATAATCGAATTTTTTTTGCCTCTGTATAAAGGAAATCTTCAAAATATCTACCTTACGGTGGAAAAAGTGGTGATCATGATATTGCAATGCCTTGTCTTGAAACACAAGCGTTTAGAAGATATCTTACTTATTCCAGTATTGACGGTTGAAGACAATCAAGTTGAAAAAAGCACTAAATTTATGCTATTAAGACATTTGGCATTATCAAAGCAAGTCATTTTTCCTTTCTTTGTTTCCTTTAGCATTTCTATTGAAGATCAAAAAGCGCTTTATTTACTTGAGTTAGCTACGTAATTTTTTATGGGTTTTATTTACAAGGTGGTGGCACACTCCACAATATAAACCAATGGAGAGCTTTATAATCTTCCAAAAATAATTTTATTATATAAAATTTGATTTTTCAAAGTTATTATTAACATAATTATGACATATGGTAAATTTATATTTAAGATTGTATCCGGTGGCGGAGCCAGCCGAATCATTTAGACGGATCAATTTCCTTATAAGCATCTATATTACATGGGTCAATGAGTTAAAATGGTGATAGTATTTCAATTTGTTTTGTTCAAAATACATGTAAAAAATTTAAGTTCCTACAAAATCACATGGGTCAAGTGACCACTGTGCTAAAGCAGTGCCTCCGCCATTGATTGTGTCATGTGTTAATTTCGTATAAATAATATTTAAAATAACACGTGTTAAATTTTCTTGAAAAGAAAAATTATTTTCATATAGCTTTTACAATTTTCATTTTGGACTTAAAAAGAAAAAGAAAACTACTATTAATTTATATCTGTATGGAAATTGTTTTACTTACAATACATTGTTTTTCAAAAAGGAACAAAGAGAATTATAAAATAAAAATAGTAGTTTAATAATATTTAAAATGAATGATAATTTTTTAAAAATATTGTGACATGTGTTTAAAAAAGTTTTCATATAAATAATTATTTAATAGTAATTTAGCTACCTCTAATTGCATGATCAAAATGTTGATCCATGATGTTTTCTATCAATTAAACAACGAGAATGTTTTCAGTTCATTTGTACATTCATTTCTATATTTCTTCTAAAATTGAAAATTATATTATAAAGGTGAATTTGCTCTAACATATGATTCTGTAATAGAGTTCTTTAATAGTTAGAGTTAAATACAGAGATATGATATTTTGTTTAAATATAGAGATGAAAATATCATTCATTACTTTTTTCTTAAAATACAAAAACTGCATAATAGAGTCATATATTGGAGAAATTCACCTCTATAATATAATTTATCTATTTTATGATAAAGTATAGAGAAATGTATAGAATTATATTAGAGATATTTTAAAGATGAATAATCCATGCAAACCAAATATATAAATGAGAACAAGTGTACAAAAAAAATTCGGAGACCCTACAATAATAGCACAAACATTACTAAATTACCATGGAATATGTTTAAACAACAAAATAACATATCAAGTTAATAGAAACATGTTGTAAAAAAGTTAATACAAACATTAAACTAAGAGCTATAAAGTGTACAAAGTTGTCATCGACTCAATTGGCTTCATTTAACTTTCAAATTCTTTAGATTTCCCTCTTATTCGTATTTTTTAGATTGGATTCCATTTGAATTTTCACATATGCTTTTTTCTCTAATTCTATATATGAAGTTGTGATATTATTGAAATATAAGTACGAACCAAAACTTACGTGAAAATGATTTTTTTTCATAAAATAGTGTCACACAATATATGCAAAAGAATCATACAATTTCACTAAAAAGTTTATCATTTATTATATTTTTCATAAAACTAAAATGTTAATTAAAATCCATGCAACACACAGATCAATATCTAGTAACTAATAAATAGCCAAATTACGTAACAAGAAACATATATATGTATATTAAAGTTTCCAAATTATAAATGGAAATATTTAAGTTCAGATATAGCTGTTTGACGTTGTTGTGATTGGGCTCAGATAGGTGGGCAATTCTTCTGCAGTGGGCTGAGTGGTTACATCAAGCCCAAGGAGCTGTGACCGGAAAATCGAAATCCTGCAAAGCAATGTGTCCTGTTTTTAGTTTCATGAGTTATTGGTTGGTGTCAATCAATGACAAGTGAAAAGCAGGAGCTGGAAGAAGAAGAAGAAGGGTATTGCTGCAGAATATATAATCACCAGTGAGAGAGAATATAAGTAAGAGGTGTACACAATTGCAAAAAACACAGAGAAAATAAGATAGAGAGACGGTGAGAGAAAAGCTACATGAGAAGTGCGACTTGTTTTAATAAAAGGCTTGTTTATCTTTGGTTTTCTTCTTTGGGTTCTGTACGGTGAGTGACGGAGCTTCTTTTTGTTTTCTGCATTAAGGATATTTACCTTTTTGAGCTGGTGTAAGCTCACCGAGACTTACTGATATCACGTTGATTTTGGGAACTCGTATATCACTTACTGATATCACGGAGCTAGTGTTCTTAAATTTCTCCACATCATCAAACACAAATCTAACTCATCACAAAGAAATACAACACCTGCAATCTGAATCACATCAAAATCGAATACTAGAACATAAAACCGAAACTATTTATTATTATGTTTATTATAATTGATTTGCAATGTGCGTGTTTTAATTGTTTTTTTTGGATAACTGGGGTAGGTTTCCAAGATCCATAGAATCTGGTTGCCATTGCCATTCAAGGCGTCCATACAGGTGGCCAATTAGAACACTTCCAACAATAAGAACTCTAAAAAGTTTTTTAAACAAAAAATTAATGTTCTAAAAAAATATAATTAGATAATTAAAATTTTTGTAAAACTAAAATTCAACAAATCTATTGTTTACAAGTGTCATATTAAATTCTGATGAGGTTTTAAAAAGTCTAAATTATAATATTTTCTGCTCTCTCTTCTCTTTTTCTAAGAAATTCAGTAATTCATCTTAAAATCTTTTTAAAACTTTTTATCAGAGATGATTAAGAGCACCCCTCATGAAAGATTCTAGGAGAATTTTCAAAAATACCACTTTGAAGGTACCATTATTCATCTTTACCACCACTAAATACACATTTTCAAAAATACCTTATTTATTAAAATGTTAAAGACTCTTATATCTTTGTTTTTATATGCTTTTCAAAATTTTAATCCAAAATTCTAAATCCTAAACCCCCAATTCTAAACCCTAAACCCTAAATCTTCAACTCTAAACCCTAAACCCTAAACTATATACCCTAAATTCAATATCCTAAACCCTAAACCCTGAAACCTCAACTATAAACCCTAAATCCTCAACTCTAAACCCTAAACTTTATACCCTAAACCCTAAAACATCAAATCTAAACCCTAAAACATAAATCTAAACCCTAAATCCTAAACGTTCAAATCTAAACCCTTCATTAAAAGTAGTGGTAAAAGTGGTTAGTGTAAACATGAAAAGTGGTACTATGAAAATGGTATTTTTGGCAATTTCTCAAGATTCTAACTCTAAAATTCTCTATATGTATATATATATATATATATATATATATATATATATATATTTATATGAGAAATTACCAAAAATACCATTTTCATAGTACCACTTTTCATGTTTACACTAACCACTTTTACCACCACTTTCAATGAAGGGTTTAGATTTGAAGGTTTAAGATTTAGGGTTTAGATTTGATGTTTTAGGGTTTAGGGTATATAGTTTAGGGTTTAGAGTTGAAGATTTAAGGTTTATAATTGATGATTTAAGGTTTATAATTGAGGTTTTAGGGTTTAGGGTTTAGAGTATTGAATTTAGGGTATATAGTTTAGGCTTTAGGGTTTATTGTTGAGGATTTAGGGTTTAGGGTTTAGAGTTGGAGGTTTAGGATTTAGAGTTTATAATTAGAATTTTGAAAAGCATATAAAAACAAAAATATAAGAACCTTTAACCTTTTAATAAATAAGGTATTTTTGAAAATGTGTATTTAGTGGTGGTAAAGATGAATAGTGGTACCTTAAAAGTGGTATTTTTGAAAATTCCCCGATTTATATATGTATGTAATTATGAGTTCTAAATTTTACAGAAAATCTAATTCAAAGTATCTGAGTTTAGATATTTTGAATTGATTTTTCCGTACAGCTTAGGATCTCACAATTACATACACATGAATTAGATTTTCCGTAAAATTTAGAACTCACAATTATATACACATATATACATATACACATATCTGAGTTTATATATATATATATATATATATGCTTTTTTAGAACCTTAGAGTTAGAATCCTCCACTGGAAGTGCTATTATATTTTTTGAGAAAACTAATTTATACTGTATTATTAAAATATCTCCAATAGTGATATGTGTAGAGTATCTTAGAAATTAAAAAAAAAAGAAAAAAAAGAGACACTAGAAAAGTTCTAAAGAATTTAAATACTCTTTATAAACTTTATACACACATGTCAGCTTACCATTTTATTTAAATAACTAAATTTTATTAAATTATTAGTTTTGTTTTGATTGCTGCTTCCCTTTAGAACTCCAATCGTTGAAGTTGCTCTTAGTGTTTCTATATAAAGTATTAAACAAATTTAAGATAAATAACTTGTTTCTATAAAATAATGTAAATTTGGCTGAATAGGATTTATGTAATTTTTAGTCTTTGATAACGCTTGTTTTAGTACATCGTAAGAAGGGATGCCAGCAAATGAATTGTTGCGTCGGCACTGATGATTTAAGTTTGCCAACACAAACGAGTATAACATGTTGCTTAATTCATGAAAGTGACCTATGATAGACACAAGGATTTTAGGATACTGGGAATTGGTGGTGACAAATGATTGTTTGTCCATTTTTAATGTGGAGACAAATGATTTCCTGTTTGCTATGTATTAAATTGTGAAGTCTAAATTTTTTTGTGACGCTGTAGAATCGCACGTCGGGTTCACACCAAATCCAAAATTGCCAATATATATGTAATTAACATCATTAAGGGTTGTACTTTCTTTTGGCTAAAGATAAAGTTTTACTTAAAGACTTATTTTAGGTTTCAGAATCTTTTTATAAAAAGGACTTATTTTAGTTAAGTAACGCCAAACTGGTTTGTTTGTCGAAAACTACAACATACAAAATTACATTAATTTAGTTAAACATGACTGGTTTTCAATATGCATTTTTTTGAAATCGAGAGAGTATAAGATATCATAAAATACATACAATAAAAGTTTTAAATTAGTTAGCTTTATTTTACAGTATATAAAGTATATATCTTTTCCACTTTAAATAGAACAGTCACATGATTCTGTATTTGATAACTATGCAGAGCCAGCCTCGAAAATTTATAACTGTTGCATATTAGATATTAATAGATATGTTAGCATTTCTGATAAAAATCATACCCCTAAAAAAAAATCATACCCTTAAAATATTTAAAATAAAAGTGGCTCCAACTTTATGTTTACCAGCTTTAATTAGAACCGGCTCTACAATCATATTGAATAAAATATTTTTGATGTATTATTATAATAACTATTTTATTTTATTTTATTTTATTTATTTTATTTTATTTTATTTTATTTTATTTTATTTTATTTTATTTTATTTTATTTTATTTTATTTTATTTTATTTTATTTTATTTTATTTTATTTTATTTTATTTTATTTTATTTTATTTTATTTATTTTATTTTATTTTATTTTATTTTATTTTATTTTATTTTATTTTATTTTATTTTATTTTATTTTATTTTATTTTATTTTATTTTATTTTATTGTATTTTATTGTATTTTATTTTATTTTATTTTATTTTATTTTATTTTATTTTATTTTATTTTATTTTTATTTTATTTTATTTTATTTTATTTTATTTTATTTTATTTTTTATTTTATTTTATTTTATGTATCCTAACTTAATTAGGATATTGTTTAAAGTTTATGGTTTTGTGATTTTCTGCCAACTAAGCCAAAATTTTTATTTTGTGATATGATATCCTAAAAAACTTCTAAAAAAATAATTGAAACATATAGTATATTTGTCAAAAATATATAGTTGTAGTTATTAGTGTATTTTAGTGTATCTATGAAAAATTCAACGGGTGTTGTGTTTGTGTAACGGATTATCTATATATTATTAAAAGAGAAGTATCTATTAAAAATACTCTTTAGTTTTCAAAATTATTTATACTTCCATATCACAAGAACTAAATTAAATTTTCTTTTTTAATGCTTGTTTTTCAGCTACATTAATATATTTACTTTAAATAAATTTGAGTTAAGTGTAATTAAATCAACTTAAAAATACACCAATATTAACAAACTACTGAAATAACCTAAACTATGAAAAAAAAAGTTTGCTTCCATGTTTTTGGTCTTATAATACGTATACATTACCATATATAAACAAAATTAATGCTTATTACTATAATTTACTAATAAAGTATTTTGCATAAATATTAGGCAGCATTTGCTTATGTTTTAACCTTCCTATTATAAACTTTTTGGAATATTATCATCAATTTGTTTTATAAAAAAACAACATTTCAGCAATATCTGCTTCATATTTTGAATATAAAATTAACTTTATTCCCATGATTTTTGTTAAAATAACTGGGTCAAATTATATATCATCCAATTAAATTTATAGAATATTTGTAACTCATTTTTAGTTTTACCTAAACGTATAGTATACTAATAATATATTTCAATCATATAATTAAATATGAAAAATGTCAATATAAATTTGATCTAACATAGTATATTAATATATGTACATTTAATCTTTTTGTATAGTTACATAACTGTTCCAATGCACATCTAACAAAAATATATAATACATAATGCACATCCAATCTTTTTAGTATAGTTACAAAACATATAATATACATAAATCATTAAATAAATATCTGTGCAATTGTACGGATCAAACTCTAGTTTGTGTTATACTACATCTGATTCATTAGCCCTTAAGAAACTTAGTTTTTTATACTCCATACAATAAAAAGTACGCGTGTTACGGTTAAAGAATTTCTAAAATACTATGTGCCCACCTGTAATATTAGAAAATAGCTTAGTGAATATGATTGATATAAATATGATGTTTTGGGAAATGTCAAATATGATGGCCGAGTTTGAACTTTAGAGTGTTTGTTTAAAAGAGATTTTATAAATAGATAGAGCCTAGAATCTAAAAGAAACACAATAAATATAGAAAGTCAAAACTAAGGTTGTGATTGGTAACTTTACTGAATGACGTAAGTATTTTACCAATCATAAAAAAATTCGGAATAAAAGAAAATGCGAAAACGCAAGTTTACGTTTTGTGGATAAAATATGAAAAAAAAATCATTATGTGAAAAAGTGTGTGTTTACTTGATTATTGACAAAATCAACATTAAAAGTGTTATTACATTATATAATAATATTATTTTAAATTTTAAATAAATAGCAATGAATTTTGTAATGATGAACAGTTATATTGTAAATAAAAACATACTATGATTGTTTTATAATATTATAAAATGTCAACTTATTATTAAAAATGTATTGAGAAACAAGCTAAATATTTGTAATACAAAATACATATTTTAAATAGATTTTAGTTATTTCAAATATTGTAGTCATTAGTTTAATTATAATATTTTTTTTTCATTTAATAAAGTGTTTAGTCAATTTTGTATGTGTTCCACCATTCCGCAATTTTTTTAAAAAATTCTAGTTTAATTAGTTTTTCCATAACTTAGTTATTTTTTCCACGATTCCGTGATTAAACCATGTTTACTAGAACTTAAATTTGTTACGATATTATAACGGAATTTATGTAAAGAACTGCGACGTGTTATTGAGTTATATGGCTTGCTTACTTTAATGGTCTAATTTAATCTCGATGTTTAGATTGATATTGCCGTTAGCTCAGTGTGATCAATCTACGCGGTTCAATCTTATATCTTATGAAAGTGATGCATGGGATTGAAGGCATGTTGACCATAAACATAGACAAGCCTAAAGAAACCAAACAAACAACTACTTGTGGTTCCGTTCACATGATACTTCTGTGGTTGAATCTGCATAAAATGACCATTTATGTAACATTATTGTCGCTGATTGAAATTGATTGCTAGCCAATTACTTCTGTCAAACGGTGTTCTAAATTTATTACTCCCCTCTATATAATTTTAAGTGGTGTTTAGGAATTTTAATTTTGTTTCATAAAATGTGATGTTTTCACAGTTCTAGATAAAATTTAATTTCATTTGAAATTTATGACTAATTACAAAATATTGCATCTCTTTTTTATTGGTTGAATTAGTTATATTTTGTATTACCAAAATAAATTGCATAAAAATATAGTTTTAAAAATTTTGTGCAAGAACTTTAAACACCTCTTAAAATAATATAGATGAAGTATAATTTATGCAGCTTTACACGATTTTTATAGTTTATATATTTGAAAAATTGGTACTAGTATATGTATATTATCAAATAATTAATTAGGGAATATCGTTGACAAAAAAAATAATTAAGGAATATCAAAAGTTTTTTTGATATTGGGCAAGTATATATACAGACACAAATGAAATAATAGAAAACAAAATTTTGAGATCGAACATTACCCGGAAACTTCAGTTAGATTTTTTTGAAACATGCATTTTTATATTAATAAATACAACAAAAAGTTCCTCGGAAGGAATCTTTTGTTTGTGATTTTAGCTTCAAAGATACAAGAATTTTTTTGGTCCCATCTAAACGCATATAAAAGCATATTTGATATTGGTCAAGTAATACAATATAAATATTTATAGACAAACGGAATTTATCAGTTGACAAAAAGGAATTCATCAGTTGAACCAAGTAAAGAGAAAAAAAATCTGTTTCCTCGGTAGAAAAAAGGTTGTTCAAAGAGTAAAACAAGATAAAAATGTTTCCTCACTTTACAATGATCTCTGCATCCCGAAAATGGCTGATTAAGAGTCAAAAGACTGAGCTGCTACTCAAGAGTTTTCTCGTAAAGTTGAATACAGAAACTGCATTTTTTTTAAGATATAGAAACAATTTCAGTGTTATAATTTTTTCTTTAGGGGCGAGGACGAGACACTATCTATTGCTAAACAACTTATTTTAAAGATATCTCAAAAAAGTTCAATAATTAAGATTTTTGGATACGGAGGAAACTCCTCAAATTAAGACTTCTTGCCGGAAAATTCATCAAATTATAGTGAAAGATTGTTTATTTGTTTTTCTTTTGATTCAACAAGGGAAATATGGCCTCATATCCATTGTAGGATTTATATTGATTGTATACCCATAATAAAGAAAGTGCTATGATATTTGTGTATTAATGGCTGTATTAGCCTTGACAAGCACACATTTAGGTGTGACCAATTTTTTTTCTTTTTCTTTTCTTCTTACAAAAATGTTTTCTCCATCAACTTTTAATTACTTTAAATTTCTATTAAAACAATTATTGAATTTTGTATTTTACATAATAAAAACATAGATTTTTTTCTAAACTTAATATTTTTTGAAACTTTCAAAACAAACATATTTTGAAACTTTCAAAACAAACAAACTTTCAAAAGAAACATAAGTCATATGTTACATACTATTTTGAATTACAGTAAAATACGATACATTTTTTTTCTTTTCTTTTGCAATTTGTATTTCTTATTATGCCTCCTGATTCTTCTTACTCGCTATTTGATCTGTTACACTGTTTTGATCTCCAACAACGTCGTCACTCATCATCTCTCTCTAAGAAAATTTTAGAAAATTTCATATATACAAAGTTTATGGATGTGTCGAGTATTCCATACCATAACATGTATAGCATAGTCACATAATGGATAAGAGTTTGGGTTTAGGTTTTAGGATTAGAGTTTGGATTTAGGGTATATAATTTGGGTATATGGTTTGGATTTAAAGTTTGGATTTAGGGTTTAGGGTATATTGTTTGGGTTTAGGGTTTAGGGTATATGGTTTCAAACCAAACATATATTTTGAAACTTTCAAAACAAACATGCGTCATATGTTTCATACTATTTTAAATTACAGTATAGTACAATACATTTCTTTTTCTTTTCTTTTGGAATTTGTATCTTTTTTCTGCCTCCTGATTATCCTTACTCATTACTTGATCATTTACACTATTTTGTTCTCCAACACCGTCGCCACTCATCATTTCTCTCTAAGGAAATTTTAGAGAATTTTATATATACAAAGTTTGTGGATGTGTCGAGTATTCTATAACATGTATAGCATAGTCACGTAATAGATAAGAGTTTGAGTTTAGGGTTTAGGAATAGGGTTTGGGTTTAGGGTATATAGTTTGGGTATATGGTTTGGGTTTAGGTTTGGGTTAAGGGTATATGGTTTGGGTATATAGTTTGGGTTTAGGTTTGGGTTTAGGTTTGGGTTTAGGGTATATTGTTTGGGTTTGGTTTGGGTTTAAGGTGTAGGGTATATTGTTTAGATTTAGGGTATATGATTTGAGTATATGGTTTGGGTTTAGGGTATATAGTTTGGGTTTAGGGTTTGTGTTTAGGGTTTGGGTTTAGGGTATATTGTTTTGGTTTGGTTTGGGTTTAGGGTTTAGAGTATATGGTTTGGGTTTATGATATATAGTTTGGGTATATAGTTCAAGTTTAGGGTATAGTGTATTCTCTACAAACCTTTTATCTTTTTCAACTTCTTTATTTTCTTCATACTCTTCATGATAGTTGTTGTTATAAATAATTTTGCTGTACTATATATTGGAAAAATATAGTATAGTATGATATCGATCATTATATTAATTATTTCTCACGCGCAGAAAAGGAGAGCGTTGTCTAGTTTGGTACCAAATAGACACAGTTTTTCATGTATGGCTATATTCTTCATATATGGTGCTGTTATGAATATTAAGTAAAATCACCCATTCAACAACTAGTTAATCATTTATCCCCTGATGGATATAATTAACCAGTGAGACTGACACAAATTAACTTGTTCGAATTAGGAAGAACGCGAAAGTTTCAGGATGATAAGTCATACTAGAACCCGGACGAGTTAGTCCAGTGGTACCCCGAGGCTTCGGCTGAGGGAACGCGGGTTCGAACTCGGGCGGGAAGGCGTGTCCAGGGCCTTAACCGGTACAGACGCAGGCTGGCGCCGGACCTAGGTGGTGGGTCCCGAATGGGCCAACACCTGGTTAAAAAGAAAAAAAAAAAAGATAAGTCATACTGGAACTGTTTAGGAGCTACTAAACTATCATAGCTATGTTTTTTTTTTTGAGAAAAACTATCATAGCTATGTTACCACAACAAATGGCTGGTGATTACTTTTTATGGAAACAGAATGCTTTAAATTCTCTTTGAAGCGAACTTGAGGTCACATATTGTTCCCTTGCTCACTAACACAAGATATGGAATATGTTCTACTCAGGGATATAGACGTCGAAGATCATTGTGGACTAGACTATCACGGTTCGACATATCACATCTATATCACAAATGCGAAGAAGTTTTAAGCTCATATGACATGTTTGCCATGTTTTAAAATTTGATTGTATCAATCTAGACTTTTATTCTTAGCAAAAAAAAAAATCTAGACTTCTATAACGATTTTGTTTGTTGATATAAACTTTACATTTTAAGAAAAACCAAAAACAAAAAGGCCGTTTAAAGAGGACCTTCTTTCGCATTGTCATAACTTGTGTTCTTCTCACAAGTCGTTACTGCTTTACGCGTGCGATTAAAAAAACTATTCGCAGTTCATACCGAAAACGTTTGACCATTGCTCTCTACGAGCTCCCGCAACTTGAACTATTATTAAGAAGAGTATATTATATCAATAACTTGCATAACTAATATTTATTGTACAACTATTTAAACGCACATGCGTGTTAGAAAAAAAACCATAAAACGCACATGTGCCACTCTTAAAACAAAACTGAAACTCCAAAAAATGGAAAAGGACAAAAGACGAAGCTGTCTTCTGCTGATAAAGAGACTACCTGTCCACCAAGCCAAATATATCAATGTTACGTGGTTTAGAATAACAAATTGTACACTGACGTGGGGATCCCTATTGATTCTTTTTTTTCTTTCTATACAGCCTTATTTTGAGCTACCCAGTTGAGGCTTAAGGGTTTTCACATTGAACTGTTAGGGCATTTTAAGACTTTTGTCACTATTATAATTATCAACTAGATTCTGACCCGCCCTTTGAGAGGGCGGGTATATTTTTTGTTTTAATTTTTTTGAGAAATTTAATTTTTATATTTGTGTTATTTTCTTAATCATATTTGTGTTTAATATTAATTTAATTTAGTAAATTTTTGGTAAATATATTAAATATGTCAAGTTGTATAACTATATATTGGTGTCATATGCATATAAGAGATTATTTTAATAATTTATTTTTAAAGTTTGCAACATATTATATTTTTTTAGTAGTTTCCTAACATAATTAGTTAAGAATGTTTCGTACCCAAAGAATCCGATTCGGAATCGACTCGAAAATCAAAGTCTCGTGCTCTGTTAGACTTGACATATATACTCGAACGGTTCTTAAAAGTGTTATATCCAAAAACCAATATTAAATCTAACCCGCACCGAAAACCGTTTTTTTTTTGAAAAATGTCTTAAAAAAATAATTTTAATATATTTTGTTATATATATTTACAAATGGGTTGATATGTTCTTCACTAACTTCAAGTAAAATCACATTTAGTAAATATTTTTTTTTTAATAACCTATTTAAAATCCGTTAAATAAATTCTTATCATTTCACCATTAGAGTAACAATTAAGCAAATAACACTATGTATGGATGGGTTGTGAGGTCACATATTGACTATAACTGGTCTCTTCATAAGTATATATTTTTATAAATAATAATTCCATAATAATATTAACTTAAATAGTTTTAGTAATCTTAAATTTACTTCCAAAAATATACTTTGTAGATCATAAATTTAAATTCCGTAGACATATATACTCGAACGGTTCTTAAAAGTGTTATATCCAAAAACCAATATTAAATCTAACCCGCACCGAAAACCGTTTTTTTTTTGAAAAATGTCTTAAAAAAATAATTTTAATATATTTTGTTAAATATATTTACAAATGGGTTGATATGTTCTTCACTAACTTCAAGTAAAATCACATTTAGTAAATAATTTTTTTAATAACCTATTTAAAACCCGTTAAACTAAATTCTTATCATTTTCACCATTAGAGTAACAATTAAGCAAATAACACTATGTATGGATGGGTTGTGAGGTCACATATTGACTATAACTGGTCTCTTCATAAGTATATATTTTTATAAATAATAATTCCATAATAATATTAACTTAAATAGTTTTAGTAATCTTAAATTTACTTCCAAAAATATACTTTGTAGATCATAAATTTAAATTCCGTATATTTATGTACCAAATATGAGTTCGATATTTTTTATTTGTTGCCTTATACATAGCCTATAAAATAGGAGTTTATAAGCGGCTGTAGAAGGTGGTTTCGTTTTTTTTAAAAGAAGGTGGTTACTTACGTTTAATGGCTTTTTTCTACAATATCTATGGCTTGTTCCACAACATCTATATACAACAGAAACACATATTAATGAATAATCACAAAAATGTAATACAAACACGTCTTTAAGAACTTACCAATCAGAAAAAAATTGTTTAGAATTCCATTCAATATAGTTTAAAGCTGCAGTAAATCCATAAACATACCATATTACTGAATTTATATGGAGTAATGGAGGTGAACTTCATAAACCCCATTTTATAACGTGAGTGGTAGGTTAGTATCCACCAGCTGCTGCACTTAGTGGAAATAATTCTCTGTTTTTCCAATCACCCACATGGAAGTCCCTGCCCAAACTAAGCAAGTAGTTTTTTGCATGATGCATGATTTTTTGATCCTTTGCAATGATGAAAAACAGAGTTAATAAGTCAATAATGGTAAGGTACAAAAACGCCATAAATATTGTATATTACATACGTAAAGCAGCTCAAAATCGTTTACCTTCTTGTCAGAGAAAATGAGTTCCAATGTCTCACCAAATTGTTCACTGAATTGTTATCTGGTGTGAACAACTTTCACTGCGATCCACCATTCAGTTTTGTAAAGCTTGATATCGGACATGTATATGATAACTTTGGTGTAGCATTTATTTTGTTTGCTTAAGTTGTGTGCTTTAGTTTAGATTGAATGTGTCGCTTAGATAGTATATATAGCAAAATAAATAGGTTTAAAGAGGATACATGGATATTAAAGATTTTCGTTTAAAGATATTTATAAAGATATGCCTTGCGAACCGAGTTTTGGTATAATTAGGAGTATATTCTCTTTGGATTCGTTATGAAAAATTGAAATGATAATTTTGAAACTGAAAAAAAGAGAAATATATCTGCTAAGATATTATTTACTTTTTTGGTATATGCAAATATGCTCTTTTAGTTTGTTATAAATGTGATTTGGGATATGGATATTCTAAAACGGTTACACAATTTTTTTTTAGTAGCCAAAATTTAAAATATTGTTAATCATATTTGGTTAATATTGTTAGGGAGAAAAATCAGCAATTTTCATTTTAAAATCAGTAATATATATATATATATATATTTAGAATAAATATGCTATGAACTGTAGTACACAATTATCATCTTTGATTACTATTAATGTTCATCAACGGTTTTCAATTTCTTATGAATTTATTGAATTTTTTAAATAGAATTACCTCGGAACCGTAATAAAACTTTAGAGTTACGGGTTGGATTATAAAATGTCACTGTATTTGATAGTATAGATTAAAATGTATATATGAATGCGTGAAATTTAATGGACATAAAAATCTACGTGAAGAAATAATATGTCTGTGAAAAATAATTAGATGATCGTCAAAAGCACTGAACTTGTTCGATTGGGAAAAACATGTATTAATAGTTATTTTTTTGAAGATTTTACATATATATCAAGAACGATTAATGAGAAAATAATTGATTAAATATAAATGGCAGTGTCATGTAATTATTGCATTTAAACAAAGGCAACGATTTCTCAAAAAATAAAAGCAGCGATTTTAGTAAAAGAATAAAAATATTAAATAAAAACAATAGCCTAAAATTAACTCAGTGGCACATGATGGTAAATACTTGTGAAACAGGAGGTCACCTCAAAAAAGGGTCTTCTGTTTTAATAGTATTGATAGGTAGCGAAAGTTATCGATTTCACATATTTGGTCATAAGAGTGGAGGATTTTTACATGTACAGTCTCATTTGATTGTGATATTCTACTTCGTTAACCGGCATATTAAATATCGGTTAAACATAAATTGTCCTTTTTAAATTTAACTAGATCAATTTATGATCCACGTTTTGTTAAATGGAGAAATGTATTTGGTGGAACACAGTAAATATAAGATGTTTTTTTTTGTTTCTTAGTATCATAAATTGTGAACTATACAACATTACAGAAGCATAACCATTACTAAGATAATTTACTGATATATCGTTCTAATTTTTCTAACTCCATAAAAGAAAAATAGATTGTGTAGTTTCAAGCGGCACCGAATTTTTTCTTTTGAAATGCGATTACTGCTTTTTATGATTAATGTATAAATTTTATCAACACGCTAAAATATAGCTGCCATAATTTATATTACCTATAGACATGATGACTTTCACCTAGATAGTTAACAGGTTAGTGTAAAGTGTAATATGATGTTTTTCACCCAAAGGAGCTTAGGTTACTGAATTTTTTTTATGGTGATAATAATCCAGAGCATTAATAATAGTTTGAAATTATGAATACTTTGATCACAAAAGATTAATTTAAAGGTAAATATCATTTTCATATAAAAGATATTAGCTTGTTATTAATTAATTTTGTTAAAATGAAAAGATATTGTGTCCCTACAAATCTCAATTTATACTATATTTTTACTGTGGTTGTCTAATCTTTATGCGAATTAAACAAAATTTAAAAACAATGAAAAACAAAACATAAAACACTAAAGTGAGAAAATATAATGATTAAACGAGCAAAACATGTTGTGAAAAGCTAGTTTTGTCTAATAACATAAATAAAGTAGCTAGTTCGTGTTTTATCCTTTTATTTAATAAAATCCAAAAACGTAATAACATGTGCACAAAAAAATCCAAAAACATTGGGCACTAAAGTGATATATAAAATGTGTGATTAACCTAATTATTTTTCTATCCTTTGTTTTCTTTGGTCAACTAAGTAATGTGTCCGGTTAAATAGAAAACAACTAATTTTCTGCTGACAAACAAAAAGAACAGGTAAACTATATTTATATTTCCATTTAAGGATTAAATACATCTAAACATTCACATCTCTTTCAGTTATTGAAAAAAGAAGCCGGAAAGTAAGACAACAAACAAAAGGAATGGAAAATTGGCAAAACAGACTAAAATGAAAATATATTTGTCTTTTTATATCTCTGCATTAATTGGTCATTATTAAAAATTATATATAAATCAGAAAATATGAAAAAGCAATATCATCATGAGAATATTTTACCTTTTTATATACAAAAATTGAAATCTAAAAACAATTTGGATATATTGATCTAAATTTTGTTAAAATGTATATTATAACATTTGTTACAAGGATGAAATAAACGTTTAAACTTATCTTATATACATTTTATAAGATAATTCGTAATTTAAAATCTTCTCTATGATCTATCCAAATATATAATATATATCTCGTAGTTAAAGCCAAAGGTTTTTGTTATTTATAAAATACAATATATATCATAGGTTTTTGACTTCATTTTGAAAATATAGAAAACGTTAACATGTATTCTATTTTTTATCCTATTATATATCCTAGATAAAACAACGAGTTCTTACCTGTATGCTATGTTCTAAACATGGTGGAATTTAAATTCTAACATTTTCTCTATGTTCTTTCCTTTTAGAATATATATTCTAACATTTTGTCTTTTTCTATTCCTTTAGAATATATATTTTATATTTTCGTATATTCTATATGTTTTAAAATCTGAGAAAATCGAGAAATTTTTTTTTAACAAGTTTTATTTAAACTTATCTTGTTTTTGATGTTGAGTTACATTGAATTATGGTGAAGTGCTTTTTGGTGACGGCGCGGTGGTTCGGGTACCATTGGGGTGGGGTCTTGACGTGGAGGGATCGTTTGCCCTAGATCTGGAACTTCGATGGTTTTTATCTATTGGCTTGCATGGTGGACGAAGCTCGAGACCGTGGGATGTTAGAGGCGAGTGGGTTGCGGGGTTTCGGTTTCAGTCAAGCCAAGCTCCTGTTAGGAACCGGCGATGCCGTCCAAATCTGGTGGTCTTCCTAACCTTTCTGTGTTTTCTTTCTTTCTTTTCAGGTTTCCATTTCTCGATAGTGCTATGCTTTCGCGTCTGGTGGTGCTTTGGCGCTCCTTTGCTTTTCCCGTCACCTTCCCGACTTAAGTAGCTCCATCTTCCGGTGTGTTTTTCTTCGGTGTCCAAAATTAAGGCGGTAAACCGCAGTCGACGTGGCGCCTCTTCAAAGGAAAGTTCCGGCGGATTACATTCGGTGACGGCTGGTCACCTCTTTTGCTTTTCGCTGTCAGTTAGGGTTTTTTGTCTCTTCTGGTTTTAGTTAGCTGATTTTTGTGTTTGGCTGATTCTATTTTCATTTTTTCGGGTTGCATTGTATGTTTGAAAAAACCAGAAAATTTAATATGAAAGCCATTACAAAAAACATTGAATTATGTTAAATTCAACATTTTTTCTGATTGAGCGGTAGTCTTCCTTTGTTCTTGTTCTATATCTCTTTTTCATCAGATCAGGTTTATATCTAAACATAGATATGAACGGTTTCATGATTTATTTTCTTTGTGAAGAGAGAGATTACGAAAAGATGGAGGAAATAGAAGATGCAGATTCTTAGTTTTTTAGTTTTTAACAGATTTTTTTAAAAGAACAGAAATATTATTAATATATTTGAGGTTATTAAAGTTATTTTATTTTTTAATGATAGGGTTAGTTTCGTATTTATAAAAACAAAACATATTGGGATGAAAACAAAGGGAGAGAAAAATCATTTTTCAATATGGTCCAAGGAACAACGCGCGTCCACCCAACGCGCCCCCAAAATTTTTCTCTCGAAACCTAATCTTCTCGATCCAAATCGCCGATCTCCCCTAGCCTCTCCGGCGCCATCTGGTGCTGCGAGAGGGCCATAGAATCTCCCGCTGTATCCATCTCCACCTCTTCCCTTCGTTGACCTCCACCCAATTTGCCTCTTTGCTCGACGTCTCTGGATCCGTTGGATTTATCCTCCGGATAGTCGGATATCTGAGGGCGGCCCTTGTGTCTCCTGTTAGTCGCCGGTTGCGCTCGAAGTTGGGTCAACTTTGAGATCCAAGACGGTCGGGACACCAGGCGAGTCGCTACCGTCGCCGTTCCAGCCTCTACATCTCGCTCTAGTCGGCTCCTCTATCAAGTCTCTCCAAGGGTCCCCATAGAGCTTCTCCTCTCTTTGAGTGAAAGGTGGCTATGAGGTAAGCCATCGAGGACCTCTTTCTCTAGTTCGAAAGACTCAACCATGGCGGTCTCTGGTTCAAGTGTGGTAACTCCTTCTTGCTACCGATGTGGTTCACTGAGGTCTTGAGGACAACCTTAGTCACTATGTCACCTGCTTTAAGGTGGAGCTTTCTTCTACCATGAGCCGCATGCTTTGAATGAGTTTAATCGCTTCTTCTATGCGTCAATTCCACCCTCCTAAGCTCCGGTTCTAGCTTCTGTGTGTCTTGGAGTCGATGATGTACCCACCATTGTGTCGCGCAGCCGAATAGGGAGCCAAATCGACCGCGCCTGCGCTTGACCGCAATGTGTGCTTCAATGTAAACGGCGTCAAATTCGGGTCTACACCTTAGCTAACACCGAGAAAGC
Source organism: Raphanus sativus (assembly GCF_000801105.2). Taxonomy (NCBI): domain Eukaryota; kingdom Viridiplantae; phylum Streptophyta; class Magnoliopsida; order Brassicales; family Brassicaceae; genus Raphanus; species Raphanus sativus. The sequence goes on along the minus strand of NC_079512.1, from coordinate 24,499,336 downwards.
TTGAGTTTTGTTGGCCAGCGTCCTCCTCCAGCGGAGCTCTGGGATGGGAGCCTGCCGTCACCGTCGATGCCTGTTAGGAGCCACCTCGGTGAGACCTGACTAAACACTTCTTATGGCTTTACTCTCGTAGTCTCTGGTTGCTCCTTTGATTTGAGAAGTGCTTGAGATTTGCAGTAACATATTATCAAACTTTCATTGTTATCAATGACATTTACAATTTAGCTAAAAAAAAAATATGGTCCAATTAACCATTTTTTCAAAAAGAAACTACACACAACAATACAACATATTAAAAGAGAGAGGAAAAAGACAGGAAGGCTAGATGCCGATTATGTTTGACCAAAAAATGGTAAAGAAACGTTATGTAACAACATTAAATAAGACACCAACAATACAATATATTAAAAGAGAGAGAGGAGAGTTTCGTTGGTCCAAGTCTGACATTCTTCTACGTCCGACCAAGAAAACATGTATAAATACCTCATTTTGTTGATCCCTATGTTTCACCTGCAAACATTTTGAGTACAATATTGCACCAAAACGCATAAAAACAGTCTTCAAGATAATACACTTTTTTATATATCTTCACGATAAATACACCATACCCATATATCTATTATTCATACATATTCGAGATGGATCTGTTTCTTGACGTGTCTCCTTTTTGGTACATGTTCTCCAATGTTTTCATCGTAGTTCTTAGCCTTATGTTCTTGAAGCTCTTTCCGCGTTGCTGGATATTGCCCGTTCGAGCTCAAAAGAAGCTTGGAGAAAACGGATTCTCTGGTCCACCTCCTAGTTTTCCATTAGGAAACCTTAATGACATGAAGAAGCTTAAACCGGCCTTGGTATTGGCGGCGAAGAGTAAATCGTCCACCATAATCAACCATGACATACATTCCATCGCGCTTCCACATTTCGCTCTCTGGCAACAACAATACGGTAAATAATATAATAACTCTCATTTCTCATATTTAAGTTGCGGACATTTGGACCGTAATTGTTTTTAGAATTAATATCAGTCTTCGATATAACTCTGACGGTTTAACATTTTCGTCTTAAGCCAGTATCTGAAACAACATTTCTATAATCAGATTAGTACGTCACTTTTCGATAACAGTATGTAAATATTAACATAGATTATTGGTTGTGTTATATATTTAACGCAGGGAAAGTGTTTGTGTACTGGCTAGGCATAGAGCCGTTCGTGTACGTGGCGGATCCTGAATTCCTGAGTGTTATGTCGAAAGGTGTATTGGGGAAGAGTTGGGGAAAACCAAATGTTTTCAAGAAAGACAGAGAGCCAATGTTTGGTACCGGTTTGGTTATGGTCGAAGGCGATGACTGGACCCGTCATCGCCATATCATCACTCCTGCATTTTCCCATGTTAATCTGAAGGTATGTTTGAGCATGATTAATGAGAGTTCATAGAAGTTAGATTCTTAGCGTAATTTAAAAATTAGTTTTTAACTTTAACAATGAAAAAAATTAAGAAGCGGTTCTTAAATTACGCTAAGAACTTCACTTCTAAAAACTCTCATTAATCATAGTCTTAGAAATTAAACTAGTTTTCAAATCATTTACATTGGTAAGAGTCCAAAAGACAGAAAAGTTAATAAGGTGACTAATCTAGTTCAACAATTTAGACTTCGTAGTCCTTTCCTAAAAAGCATGAGCCACCGTTTTCCATGACAAATTCCATAGTCTTTATGGTCTTGAAAAGACTAGATCATGCAATTAAGATTCGTTCAGATTAATTAAATCTTCGTACTATAATATTTCTCCTTTTTCTCATTACTTTAATTGATCGTCTTAAAATTATAGGCTATGAAAAGTATGATGGTGGAATCAACCACCAACATGTTGGACCGATGGGCCATGCAAATAAAGTCAGGCAATCCCGAATTCGACATGGAGAACGAGATCATAGGAACAGCAGGTGAGATTATTGCAAAGACAAGCTTCGGAGTCAAGGGAGAAAATGGAACTCAAGTCCTCAAAAACCTAAGAGCCATGCAATTTGCCCTCTTCAACTCGAATCGCTACGTAGGGGTACCCTTTAGCAACATTTTGGCTTACAAGCAAAACCTTAAGGCTAGCAAGTTAGGTGAAGAGATCGATGGTCTTCTTTTGTCGATTATAAACGAGCGAAAGAGATCTGTGGTGGAAGGAGACGACCACCACGATCTTCTCGGAATGTTGCTTAAGGCCGATAAAGGGAAGTTTACGGCGCCGGAGCTTGTAGACGAATGCAAAACTTTCTTTTTCGCTGGCCATGAGACGACTGCTTTAGCGCTGACGTGGACGTTCATGCTTCTTGCGATGCATCCCGAATGGCAAGACACGCTAAGAGACGAGATAAGACAAGTCATCGGAGACTCCGAGATCGAGTACAACAAACTTGCCGGATTAAAGAAGGTACGTTACCAAACATAGCATACAACAGTCCACGTGGTTAATTATCTATGCATGATATCCACTATATCATATCTATAGTTTAACGCGTTCACATAGTGTGCAATTTGGCACGTTTCACTATTTAATGCACGATAAGAATACTATGTAGCAGATAAAATAAGCCTAAGGTTTCGCAAAAAATACTAATAGATTTTAATTTTAATTAGTATACATCTGATCAATGTGGTCAAGGTCAAGGGTCACAAAGAAATTGAAATAGTGACTTTTTTTTGGATCAATTGAAATAGTGACTATATAGGCGCGTCGCCTCCCTATATCAAAAATGAGTCAACGACTGCGTTGACCAATTATAGACGTGCCACCTCAGCTCTGTACTGAAAAATCCTAAGCCACATCATGACAGTATCAATCCATATTAATGAGTATCCAATTTGTTTGTATCCATGACTAAAACGTGTGACACGCGCATCACTATTTGAATTTCATTAAATCACGTTTTTGATCTTAACTGAATCACTTATCCTAGTTTATGCTACATAAACGAATAAAACTTGCATCATATGAAAAGAAAAACTAATAAAACTTCCATATCATTTTATGCAGATGAGTTGGGTAATGAACGAGGTTCTCCGTCTATATCCGCCGGCGCCAAACGCACAACGGCAAGCCCGGAAAGACATTGAAGTGAACGGCCGGGTGATTCCAAACGGTACTAACATATGGATTGATGTGGTGGCGATGCACCACGACGCAGAGTTGTGGGGAGACGACGTCAACAAGTTTAAGCCGGAGAGATTCGACGGTGACTTGCATGGTGGTTGTAAGAATAAGATGGGTTTTATGCCCTTTGGTTTCGGAGGGAGAATGTGTATTGGTCGGAACTTGACTACAATGGAGTACAAGATTGTCTTGTCGTTGGTTTTGTCCCGGTTTGAGATCTCAGTTTCACCCGGTTATCGCCATTCGCCCAAGTATATGCTCTCTCTTAGACCCGGTTACGGTTTGCCTCTAATCGTACGACCACTTTAAAACCGTTAACGCACAAATTTCATAGAGTTCTTTTTTGTCGTATTCACATGTGTATTTTTATAAAAATGTGTATTCTTATTAATATTTCGTGCGTCGGAATTCTTTTTTCTGGATATATGTTCCGTTCGTTATTTCTACTGTAATTTCACTACTACATGAAATAAGCTCTTAATTATTAGTATGAGAAAATTTGTGTACTAAAATCTAGAAGTCCTCTCTTATCTAGTTTTTGTGTGTACTTTGACGAAGACTTCAGATATGTTATTCAGGGTTGGATCTGAGACTTCAGAGACCTGAAACATTCTTTAAAAAATGTATACAATCTTGCTTTTAACAATTTGAAAACCTTTATCAATATAAAATCTCTCCAAAAATTTTGGAGATCAAGACCAATGTTTTATCCGGTTATCTCTAGATCCGGCCCTATGGTATCCGCCAGTCATGGAGAACAAAACACCTGAAATTTAGTTAATTCCTTCAAGATAATCGAATTAGCTATTTGTAACGCTTCTTCCTTAGAGCGGTTCAGAGCGACTTTGGGTCCTTGGGCATATTTTTTTCCATAAAAAATTCGATAACAAACAAATATTTTCGAGAAAAAGTGAATATAAGTTTGTATAAAATTATTATATATGAGATTTTTATTATAACAATAGATATAGAAACATATATATATATATATATAAAATTAGTTTAGAATAGGGTAATTTAAGTTGAACTAATATACTATCAAAAATGTAAAATGGTGAAAATTCGGGCTATAGCCCAATCATCTGTAGTGCCCATTGGACTTTTCATTTAAAAATGAAATCAAAGTTGACAAGAAAAAGAAAATTAATAAAGGATAACAAACTGGAAGTAGTAGAGAATACAAGGACTATATCCATAATAATTATACTAAAGACTCGTATCACTTTTCTTCCTGTCTCGTTAACGAAGCGAAGCATCGAACCAAAAGCAAAAAAAAAAAAGAAAAAAAATGTAAAATCGTCATCAGTTCATTTCATACTCTCGAATGATGGCATCATCAACAACTACGATGGCGGCGACATGGACGCCAAGCTCTCTCCAGCTCAGGATTGCCCTCAACAACTACACGAGGAGCTTCGGAGCTGCTCCGGCGAGAGCGAAGATGACGAAGCTCAGTCGCGGCGGTCTCAGGGTGTCATGCGCTGCACGGAAGAAGAATGCTGCAGAATCGGATCGTAGTTTTCGCGGGTGGGCTGATGATGATTCGGGAGACGGTGAGATGACTCGCGGTGGTGGCGATTGGTATAATAAAGGTACCGACTTTGTTTCTGCTTTGATTAAAGGTTTTGCCTTTACTTTCCCTAATGATTGTTTTTTTTGTTTAGGAAGAGTGGTGTGTGGAGTGGGTGGGATGGTTCTGTTCGTTGGGCTAGCTTTCGCGGCTCTATCCTTGAAGCGAAACGTTTTAAGTATACATGCAACTATAAACCTTCTTCATTCTTTTAGTATCTTCTTGTTACAATTGTTTGTTTGATGAAGAAACAAAACTTGTTAGGACCAAAAGTAGAAGTGATGGTTTCTGAGAGCTCAAGTGATCACGAGAGAGGTAATGTGATGGACCGAGATGACAAGGAGGGTTATAATAAAGGTATGGACATGCTCTAATGTTTGATTAGATTGTGCTTTCATTATCTTCTTAGCTTTCTCGTCATTGTGCTTGCATTTTTTTAAGGTTCCCTTTTTTTATGGATGCTAGTGTAGGTTCACCAGTTTCATCTCGGGATGAGATAGATGTGGAGTCAAAACCCGTGTCTACAAGCAAAGCTAAGAGATACACATCACAGGAAGAGTTTGATGGATTAGATACAGACGAGGAAAAGAAACAACCCCGCTGTTATACAGGAATACCTGCTCCTTGTACGGTTCCACTAGTAAACCCCTTGAGTCCTATCTTTCCAACAGTTGTGGACCCTGTTCAAACTCAAATGTTTGCAGCTTTACAAGCTTTAAAGGTACCTTCTTCTTTTGACCTTTTAAAATATTGTGAACTTTCTGATGTTTGTTAAGAACTGATATTACAATTTTGTAGGTTATTGAATCTGATGCTCGGCCTTATGATTTATGTACACGCCGTGAATTTGCTCGTTGGTTGGTTTCTGCAAGCAATGTTCTATCCAGGTAGGTTAACTAAATCTAATTATTCTCTCTCTCCTTGAAGCCTAACTTTTTGTGAAAAACACCTTCATGGGTTACAGGAACTCAGCATCGAAAGTGTATCGTGCTATGTACATAGAGAATGTTACTGAACTTGCATTTGATGATATCACACCTGAAGATCCTGATTTTCCATTCATTCAAGGTGATCCATGGAACTTACTTTTTTATTATTATAATAACATTGATGATGCTTGTAAGGTGTTATGGATTAATCTTATTTTCTTCATTTTCAATTGGATAGTATAGGTTTGGCAGAGGCAGGTATTATCTCAAGCAAACTCTCTAACCACAACACGCCTTCTGCTGTGACTGAGAGCAGTCCCTTTAAGTTCTCACCAGAAAGGTAGATATGCTACTGGTTTCATTCAAGCATATCCACTCATCTCATTTCTCTTTTTTTCTCCTTTTACAGTCCTCTTTCACGTCAGGATCTTTTGAGCTGGAAGATGGCTTTGGAATTTCGACAGCTCCCAGAAGCTGATAGCAAGGTCCTTTCTCTATTCATTTGCCACATTTTACTCACTGGAGAGTCCTATAAACCTTACACAACTCACTTCACTTCTTTTTATTTCAGAAGTTGTACCAACTTTCTGGCTTTCTTGACATTGATAAAATAAACCCAGAAGCATGGCCTGCCCTTATAGCCGACTTATCTGCTGGAGAAAATGGAATAACAGCACTTGCCTTCGGTGAGTTAGATTCTTATAAGTAAAAAAATCATACAAGTTCAGTTTTTGAAAAAAAGGCGTGTGTTCTTCCTCTTAGGGCGTACCAGATTGTTTCAGCCGTGTAAAGCAGTTACAAAAGCCCAAACAGCTGTGTCTCTTGCAACTGGTGAAGAAGCTTGCGAAGCTGTTAGCGAGGAGCTAGCTCGTATCCAAGCAGAGGCTATGGCTGAAAACGTGGTCTCCGCACACAACGCGGTGGTTGCTCAGGTGGAGAAGGATATCAACGCTAGCTTTGAGAAAGAGCTTTTAAGAGAAAAAGAAATGGTAGACGCGGTGGCGAAACTGGCTGAAGAAGCGAAGACGGAGCTGGCTAGGCTTAGAGCTGAGAACGAAGAGGAGACACTTGCGTTGGAGAGAGAACGCACGTCGATCGAAACAGAGATGGAGTCTCTCGCGAGGTTACGAAACGAGCTCGAGGAACAGCTCCAGAGCCTTGTGGATAACAAGACAGCGATGTCGTTTGAGAAGGAGAGGTTTGAAAGACTTCAAAAGCAAGTGGAGGATGAGAACCAAGAGATACTGCGGTTGCAGAACGAGCTTGAAGCTGAGAGGAACGCTCTATCCGTAGCCAGGAACTGGGCAGAGGATGAAGCGAGAAGAGCAACAGAGCAAGCAAAAGTGCTGGAAGAAGCTAGAGGACGTTGGGAGAAGTATGGCTTGAAAGTGATTGTTGACAGAGACCTCCACGAACAGACAAGAACAACCGAGTCTGCGTGGTTGAACGCGGGGAAGCAATTTTCCGTCGAAGGGACCGTGGACAGAGGTGAAAACGTGGTTGCTAAGCTCAAGAAGATGGCGCAAGATGTAAGAGACAAATCTAGAGATGTTATCTACTCGATCATAGAGAAGATAAGTCTTTTGATATCAGATTTGAGAAAACAAGTTCATGGGATGAGCAACAAAGCCGAAGAAGTGAAAATGAAAACCAAGTCAAGAGCTGAAGAGTTGAGGAAACAAACGAGCTTGAAGATTGGTGAGATCAGAGATGTCTCTGTGATGAGAGCTAAGGAGGCAGTGGAAGAGTTTAAGGATAAAGTATGGAAACTCAAGTCAAAGTAGGTTGAGTTTGTTTAACGGCGTGATCGTACCGCCGTGCCATTTGATAAAGTATATTTGTTTCATCATGTATTTGATGAGATACAGATATTCAAAATATATGAAAACAATAATGTTACTTTTAGATTTGATTAGAAGATCTCATTTTGGACTCATATCTTTAGGATTATAACAACAACATCCCAACGAAAAAGTACATGAGCCAAATTCATAATGCATGTCTTCACAAATTCTATTGCAAATTTTGTCCCCTCCCCCTACAGTGCAATGTCCTTCTTTTAGAGAGCATATTATTTTCGGGCGATTTTGTCTTTGACCTGTACATATAATATAGATAATTTATTAAACCAATATGTACATATATTATAATGGAAACATAATTATATTCAATATTAAAGAAAATAACACAAGTACCTAGACCATCAGCAGTTGTACGAGAAAGAACAAAAGATATGATAAAGATGATACTCCCTCTGTTTCATAATAAGTGTCACTTTAAGTTCATTTCTTGTTACACAAAGAGTGTTACTTTACAATTCCAATGTAAATTATACTAACTTTCAGTTGAAAATTAATTGCAAACTGCATTGATTTTATAAATAATTATATTTATCTAAAATACTATTGGTCAAAGAGGTATAATTAATTACAACTTACATATATTTCAACAACTTTTTTAATCTGTGTGAAAAATGTCACAACGACACTCTTTAAGAAACGGGAGGAGTAGTAACTAAAGGTTTCATGGGGATGCCCATTTTATAATTTTATTTTATAAAGAAACTTTGTTAAGAGTTATATATATAGTAGCTCAAGCATATGTATACAGTATCTTTTGGTCAAAGATGAAAATGGCAGTTATCAATTTATTTCTTTATAGATTTATAGTCAAAATAAGAATACACAGAATAATTGTCTTACTTGATTATTTTCTAAAATCTTATAAATGATATTTATCTTCTAAACATAGTCAAATATGTAATTTAAGAAAAAAAAGACAAAAAACAAATTTGAAATTTGTCCTCCTATCTTTAATTTTGAAATGGAGTTTGAAAACTGTAAGAGTTATTATTAAAATTATTGATAAATATTAGGTATATTAAAATTTACACAAGATAGTAAGACCAAATAAAAACATAAGCCATTTTTGCATCAAAAGAGTTATTTTATTATTCTAACTCGAAATAGTCTGCTAATCTAAATTGGAATAGAAGAAGTAACAAAATCTAAATGTCTATAAAAAATTTGTGTAATCTTGGCTAAAGAATTTACTATTCGGTTTTGGGATATGTGTAATCATGAAGTCCTGAAATATTCTTTATAGAGATGCTATTTTCGTCAATTCGATTGATAAGTTTAGCCATGTTTTCGGATCTTGAACCAGCGAGATGATATACTTGCAGTATGTCCTAAAGTACTGACATCTTGAGTATCGAAGCATATCTAATTTTGGTTAACTTATTAATAAATATAATTTAGCTAACATAGTATTACAGTTTTGGTCTTTAATATTAGCAAAAACATTTAATTTTAAAATATTTATAAAAAATTGAAAGAGATTAGTATATTGTCAAGAAAAAAGTGATGTAAAATAACAAAATATATAACCAATATACTAGGTTTAATATTCGGGTACACTGTCAAAGTAAGATAATTTGTACATGTTATGTTAATGATCAAAAATGAAATAAACGTGGCTATAAGTGATAAATTCATGTAAGAAAATATTAAAATAAAGACTTATGATCATTAAGATAACATGCACAAATTATATTTTGTGGCCCTAGAAATATCAAATATATGTGTGGCCTAAAGCTTAAGCTTTACATGTCTTATTATGGCTAGGATGGATCTTATTATTGAATTTATTGTCTTTTAAAAATATAAAAGAATGTTTAGTGCAATATTTATTAATCACAATATAATATTGCATTTTATTCCATTGAATTCATTGTCTTTTAAAAAAATTGTATCGAAATTTAATAACTAAAATATTTGTGATTTGATTCAATTTTATGTGTATTATATAGTTATTAGTTGTTTTCTTTTTCAAAATAATGGACATCCAGATTTTGAAATTCAAAATGAAATAAATTGAATCAAAACTTAGGCATGGGCATAAAATTCGAAATTAGAACCGAATAACCCGATCAGAACTTACGGATGTATTTTATCCACCCCTAGCTTAAGCAACATCACAAAAACACTTTTTCAGTGAATCCTCAATATCTCTAAACCTCTTCCATTCAAAGCTTCTTTCATCCGCCACGTGTCCGCTCTTGATTCACTCTTTTCTATCTCTCCTCTCCACCCAAATTTTTTCTCATCACGATATCCCGAGGAAAACAAAAAAGCATCTTCTCTCAGTCTCAGAGAAAATATTATTACAGAACTCAAAACCATGTCTGGAGGTGTTGGTCCGACTTACAACGACATCGCCTCACCCAAAGAAAAAGAACATCATCACGCCACCACCGGAGAAACCTCAACAAAATCCGCCAGACTCTTCTCGTTCCAACAACTAATCATCCTCGCAGTAATCCTCGTCCTCTCCGCAACTGGTCTCGTCGCAACCGAAGATTTCTTATTCACACTCCTCACCTTCATCTACTTCTTCTTCTTCCCCTCCAAACTAATCTTCCCTCCCCACAAGAATCCAAACCGCGACGCTCCTCTCACGAGCCCCGCGAACAAGATCTTCCGTCTCTACGTAGCTTCCGCGGGGATCGCGGGGCTCTTGATCCCCGTCTGCTACATCTTCCAAGGCTTCCTAGAGGACGATAGACGCGGTGTGAGCGCCGCTGCGCCGCACGTGTTCCTTTTGGCGAGTCAGGTTCTCATGGAGGGAGTAGCCGCCACGTGCGGCTTCTCTGCCCCGGCTAAGATCCTCGTGCCGGTCGTTTACAACGCTAGGAGGATCCTAACGCTCGTGGAGTGGATTGTGAACGAGTTCTCGAGGGAGACTCCGGAGTATGGTGGTGGGAAGGGGACGGTTTCTGTGCGGCGGATGTACGCCGGGAAAGTTTTGGCGGCGGTGAACTTGGGGATTTGGTCGTTTAATCTCTTTGGTGTTCTGATCCCGGTTTATCTACCGAGAGCTTTCGAGAGGTATTACGGTTTCAGCAAAGAGGTTTGATTCCGGTTTAGATCAATCATAGCGTTTGTAGCGTTATCATTTTCGGTTTAATTTGTCCGGTTCAATGTCTTTGGTTATCTCCTGAGAGCTTTCAGAAAAAAAGTACAGTATTACGGCTCCAGCATGGAGTTAATTAGAACCCGGTTTAGATCTTGGCAGCTTTTTGTTGTCTTTTTGTTTAATCAGTCCGGTTCGTTAATAATCGTGATCTGGATGTGTTTCTTTCCTCTTTTTATCGTATATTGATGCTAATTCAGTTTATGTATTTTATGTTATTAATGGAGTTTCATTTAACATCAGCTAGACGCCAAAAAAGGTTGATCAGCTATAAAGAACAAAAGTGTGATAATGTAGAATTGCATACCAAAACCTTTAGCCTAGTTTAGACCAATGATTAATACATTCACCATCTCATTTCAAACATTTCTGGTAAAATATTTATTTGATACTGTAAACAAAATAGAATATTATGTCACAACTCATTATCAGTGATATCAATGTAACATTATACGTAGGAGCTGTAACAAGAATATTCCGAAGTTCCTAACTACATCAGTACAGAAGTTGCTCTTACGACAACTGCAAACCAAATCTAAACTTATTTATTCGTGTGTACTTTAGTTAAAAGCCATTCTCATTACCTTTTTCACCATCTCACCGTGTCATGTTATTGTCTTTTTTCCTTCATGGTTTGTTATTGTCTTGGTAACGAATAAGATGTATTATTGTTTACCTTTTCTATAAAATAATTTTTTTTGATTTCTAATACTATTTTTCATTTCAGTATTTCAATTTATCCAATAAATTAGATGAATTCAAATCTATAAATTTTGATCAATATGTTATATTGTATAATTAAGTCTATTTTTCCTTCCTAAACTAAAAATACAATTTTTTAAAATAATGATTTTTAAAAATTAATAAATTATCATATTTTGATATTATTAAGAAAATATTTACATATGCTTTTCCATTAAAATTTTGATTTTTTTATTAGATTGAATGATTAATAGATTTGGCGATAACATTGTATAGATAAAAACACTAATTTGGTTATTGTGTTTAAATTTTGGATGTAATTTTTGTTAATGTATGAAACAAAAAAGTTTAATATGCATTTTAAGTGAGTAAAAAATAATTTTGTACGTAATTATATATATGATCTTAAAGTATGTATAACACTAATATAAATATTTTAAATAAAATGAAAGAAGTAAACTTGTAATATAAGATTATGTGTACATATGTTCGGATATCTATTCGGTTCGGGTATCACCCATTTGGATTTGGATATTCAATCTCTGCTAAATCAATATATGTTTGGATATTTTGCTATTTCAGTTCGGATTTTTCAGATAGGATTTGGGTAAGGGTTCAGTATTGGATAAAATGCACATGCCTATCATCTACTATATATTTAGATATTCTAAAAGTTTTGAAAACGTATAAGTACCAGATATTGTAACAAAATAAATTTTGAAAATTTTAACTATTGGCGATATCATTGTTTTAAATATTCTTACTATCAACTAAAAAATTGGAAATATTTTTTGAAAAAATATTCTTATTTATCCAATAATAGTTCTGATAATTTTTATTTTCGGGGTATGTAAATACTTGCACTATATGTCTAAGAGAATTTTTTTTATAGTGAAACTATATTCCTACAAGATTTTATTTACTAATTACGACTGTGAAATAATATTATACTAATACCCTAAATTGTAAATGTCCTAATCACTATATACATATATATGAGTTATATTCTGGTTCACCAAGATTAGGAAGAAATTTTAGGTTCACCAAACATTAGTATTTTGTTATTCTTTATTTAGAATTTAAAAATAATAATAAAATTTTGTCAAGTTATATAATTCTTTTAAAATTAAAAGGTAAACATAAAAAAAATTGTAGTAGTTGTAAAAAAAGAATTTTTAAAATAAATTTTTAACGCCATCACTAAAAACTAAACCGTAAATACTAAACACTAAACCCTAAAATCTTGGGTAAATGCGAAACCCTTTGATATATCCTAAATTATAAACACTAAACAATAAATCAGATTTTAAATTAAGTAATTAGACATATATATGTATATATATATATATATATATATAACTATAGCTATAAAATTAATTTTACAAAACTTTATATCATTTGTTAGAATAAAAATAATATGATAATAAAATTATACTTCAAAATAATATTAAAATATAATGAAAACTAATTTATTTAGATAGATCATTAAGTTTATTTATTATTAAAATTAGTAAGTGAGCATAAAATATGACTAAATTTAAAATTATGGAGAGCATGACAAATCAGCAAATTTACTTC